>NW_027098796.1:0-252498 GCF_037042795.1 Molothrus aeneus
CACAGAGCATTGTGGCGAGCGCAGGGAGCTCCTGAGAGCGGTTTGTGCCGAAAGAAGCCCGGGACGGCACTTAGCTTCGGAGAGCTGCGTATCTGCGTCTTCTGCGTGTCTTGCCGCTCTACACTCAGCAAAAAAGCTTTTCCAGCATATCTTGCAAGGAGAAACTCTGCCAGAAAGAAAACATCCAAAATCTTGTTCTAAAGCTTGCACGGGGGTCTGCAACGGGTTTGGCAAGAATGAAAGGTAGTTGTCCAAAACTCGTTCTTTTCCAATAGAATAACCATGGAAAAGGCAGGAGAGTGGTAAAGTACTGTTTCTCTAAGTCTGAATGCTGCCCACACTGTGCCTGTGTGCTGCAGCTTGCATCTTCGCCTTTGGGAAGCTGCCGCTCGCCGATTCTCCCGCAGGCGAAGAAGCGGCTTCTTCGCACACAGAGCATTGTGGCGAGCGCAGGGAGCTCCTGAGAGCGGTTTGTGCCGAAAGAAGCCCGGGACCGGCACTTAGCTTCGGAGAGCTGCGTATCTGCGTCTTCTGCGTGTCTTGCCGCTCTACACTCAGCAAAAAGCTTTTCCAGCATATCTTGCAAGGAGAAACTCTGCCAGGAAAGAAAACATCCAAAATCTTGTTCTAAAGCTTGCACGGGGGTCTGCAAAGAGTTTGGCAAGAATGAAAGGTAGTTGTCCAAAACTCGTTCTTTTCCAATAGAATAACCATGGAAAGGCAGGAGAGTGGTAAAGTACTGTTTTCTCTAAGTCTGAATGCTGCCCACACTGTGCCTGTGTGCTGCAGCTTGCATCTTCGCCTTTGGGAAGCTGCCGCTCGCCGATTCTCCCAGAGGCGAAGAAGCGGCTTCTTGGCACACAGAGCATTGTGGCGAGCGCAGGGAGCTCCTGAGAGCGGTTTGTGCCGAAAGAAGCCCGGGACCGGCACTTAGCTTCGGAGAGCTGCGTATCTGCGTCTTCTGCGTGTCTTGCCGCTCTACACTCAGCAAAAAGCTTTTCCAGCATATCTTGCAAGGAGAAACTCTGCCAGGAAAGAAAACATCCAAAATCTTGTTCTAAAGCTTGCACGGGGGTCTGCAAAGAGTTTGGCAAGAATGAAAGGTAGTTGTCCAAAACTCGTTCTTTTCCAATAGAATAACCATGGAAAAGGCAGGAGAGTGGTAAAGTACTGTTTTCTCTAAGTCTGAATGCTGCCCACACTGTGCCTGTGTGCTGCAGCTTGCATCTTCGCCTTTGGGAAGCTGCCGCTCGCCGATTCTCCCAGAGGCGAAGAAGCGGCTTCTTCGCACACAGAGCATTGTGGCGAGCGCAGGAGCTCCTGAGAGCGGTTTGTGCCGAAAGAAGCCCGGGACCGGCACTTAGCTTCGGAGAGCTGCGTATCTGCGTCTTCTGCGTGTCTTGCCGCTCTACACTCAGCAAAAAGCTTTTCCACCATATCTTGCAAGGAGAAACTCTGCCAGGAAAGAAAACATCCAAAATCTTGTTCTAAAGCTTGCACGGGGGTCTGCAAGAGTTTGGCAAGAATGAAAGGTAGTTGTCCAAAACTCGTTCTTTTCCAATAGAATAACCATGGAAAAGGCAGGAGAGTGGTAAAGTACTGTTTTCTCTGAGTCTGAATGCTGCCCACACTGTGCCTGTGTGCTGCAGCTTGCATCTTCGCCTTTGGGAAGCTGCCGCTCGCCGATTCTCCCGCAGGCGAAGAAGCGGCTTCTTCGCACACAGAGCATTGTGGCGAGCGCAGGGAGCTCCTGAGAGCGGTTTGTGCCGAAAGAAGCCCGGGACCGGCACTTAGCTTCGGAGAGCTGCGTATCTGCGTCTTCTGCGTGTCTTGCCGCTCTACACTCAGCAAAAGCTTTTCCAGCATATCTTGCAAGGAGAAACTCTGCCAGGAAAGAAAACATCCAAAATCTTGTTCTAAAGCTTGCACGGGGGTCTGCAAAGAGTTTGGCAAGAATGAAAGGTAGTTGTCCAAAACTCGTTCTTTTCCAATAGAATAACCATGGAAAAGGCAGGAGAGTGGTAAAGTACTGTTTTCTCTGAGTCTGAATGCTGCCCACACTGTGCCTGTGTGCTGCAGCTTGCATCTTCGCCTTTGGGAAGCTGCCGCTGCTGATTCTCCCGGAGGCGAAGAAGCGGCTTCTTCGCACACAGAGCATTGTGGCGAGCGCAGGGAGCTCCTGAGAGCGGTTTGTGCCGAAAGAAGCCCGGGACCGGCACTTAGCTTCGGAGAGCTGCGTATCTGCGTCTTCTGCGTGTCTTGCCGCTCTACACTCAGCAAAAGCTTTTCCAGCATATCTTGCAAGGAGAAACTCTGCCAGGTAAGAAAACATCCAAAATCTTGTTCTAAAGCTTGCACGAGGGTCTGCAAAGAGTTTTGCAAGAATGAAAGGTAGTTGTCCAAAACTCGTTCTTTTCCAATAGAAGAACCATGGAAAAGGCAGGAGAGTGGTAAAGTACTGTTTTCTCTAAGTCTGAATGCTGCCCACACTGTGCCTGTGTGCTGCAGCTTGCATCTTCGCCTTTGGGAAGCTGCCGCTCGCTGATTCTCCCGCAGGCGAAGAAGCGGCTTCTTCGCACACAGAGCATTGTGGCGAGCGCAGGGAGCTCCTGAGAGCGGTTTGTGCCGAAAGAAGCCCGGGACCGGCACTTAGCTTTGGAGAGCTGCGTATCTGCGTCTTCTGCGTGTCTTGCCGCTCTACACTCAGCAAAAAGCTTTTCCAGCATATCTTGCAAGGAGAAACTCTGCCAGGAAAGAAAACATCCAAAATCTTGTTCTAAAGCTTGCACAAGAGGTCTGCAAAGAGTTTGCAAGAATGAAAGGTAGTTGTCCAAAACTCGTTCTTTTCCAACTATAAGAACCATGGAAAAGGCAGGAGAGTGGTAAAGTACTGTTTTCTCTAAGTCTGAATGCTGCCCACACTGTGCCTGTGTGCTGCAGCTTGCATCTTCGCCTTTGGGAAGCTGCCGCTCGCCGATTCTCCCGGCAGGCGAAGAAGCGGCTTCTTGGCACACAGAGCATTGTGGCGAGCGCAGGGAGCTCCTGAGAGCGGTTTGTGCCGAAAGAAGCCCGGGACCGGCACTTAGCTTTCGGAGAGCTGCGTATCTGCGTCTTCTGCGTGTCTTGCCGCTCTACACTCAGCAAAAAGCTTTTCCAGCATATCTTGCAAGGAGAAACTCTGCCAGGAAAGAAAACATCCAAAATCTTGTTCTAAAGCTTGCACGGGGGTCTGCAAAGAGTTTGGCAAGAATGAAAGGTAGTTGTCCAAAACTCGTTCTTTTCCAATAGAATAACCATGGAAAAGGCAGGAGAGTGGTAAAAGTACTGTTTTCTCTGAGTCTGAATGCTGCCCACACTGTGCCTGTGTGCTGCAGCTTGCATCTTCGCCTTTGGGAAGCTGCCGCTCGCCGATTCTCCCGGAGGCGAAGAAGCGGCTTCTTCGGCACACAGAGCATTGTGGCGAGCGCAGGGAGCTCCTGAGAGCGGTTTGTGCCGAAAGAAGCCCGGGACCGGCACTTAGCTTCGGAGAGCTGCGTATCTGCGTCTTCTGCGTGTCTTGCCGCTCTACACTCAGCAAAAAGCTTTTCCAGCATATCTTGCAAGGAGAAACTCTGCCAGGAAAGAAAACATCCAAAATCTTGTTCTAAAGCTTGCACGGGGGTCTGCAAAGAGTTTGGCAAGAATGAAAGGTAGTTGTCCAAAACTCGTTCTTTTCCAATAGAATAACCATGGAAAAGGCAGGAGAGTGGTAAAGTACTGTTTTCTCTGAGTCTGAATGCTGCCCACACTGTGCCTGTGTGCTGCAGCTTGCATCTTCGCCTTTGGGAAGCTGCCGTTTGCCGATTCTCCCGCAGGCGAAGAAGCGGCTTCTTCGCACACAGAGCATTGTGGCGAGCGCAGGGAGCTCCTGAGAGCGGTTTGTGCCGAAAGAAGCCCGGGACCGGCACTTAGCTTCGGAGAGCTGCGTATCTGCGTCTTCTGCGTGTCTTGCCGCTCTACACTCAGCAAAAGCTTTTCCAGCATATCTTGCAAGGAGAAACTCTGCCAGGAAAGAAAACATCCAAAATCTTGTTCTAAAGCTTGCACGGGGGTCTGCAAAGAGTTTGGCAAGAATGAAAGGTAGTTGTCCAAAACTCGTTCTTTTCCAATAGAATAACCATGGAAAAGGCAGGAGAGTGGTAAAGTACTGTTTTCTCTGAGTCTGAATGCTGCCCACACTGTGCCTGTGTGCTGCAGCTTGCATCTTCGCCTTTGGGAAGCTGCCGCTCGCCGATTCTCCCGCAGGCGAAGAAGCGGCTTCTTCGCACACAGAGCATTGTGGCGAGCGCAGGGAGCTCCTGAGAGCGGTTTGTGCCGAAAGAAGCCCGGGACCGGCACTTAGCTTCGGAGAGCTGCGTATCTGCGTCTTCTGCGTGTCTTGCCGCTCTACACTCAGCAAAAAGCTTTTCCAGCATATCTTGCAAGGAGAAACTCTGCCAGGAAAGAAAACATCCAAAATCTTGTTCTAAAGCTTGCACGGGGGTCTGCAAAGAGTTTGGCAAGAATGAAAGGTAGTTGTCCAAAACTCGTTCTTTTCCAATAGAATAACCATGGAAAAGGCAGGAGAGTGGTAAAGTACTGTTTTCTCTAAGTCTGAATGCTGCCCACACTGTGCCTGTGTGCTGCAGCTTGCATCTTCGCCTTTGGGAAGCTGCCGCTCGCCGATTCTCCCGGAGGCGAAGAAGCGGCTTCTTCGCACACAGAGCATTGTGGCGAGCGCAGGGAGCTCCTGAGAGCGGTTTGTGCCGAAAGAAGCCCGGGACCGGCACTTAGCTTCGGAGAGCTGCGTATCTGCGTCTTCTGCGTGTCTTGCCGCTCTACACTCAGCAAAAAAGCTTTTCCAGCATATCTTGCAAGGAGAAACTCTGCCAGGAAAGAAAACATCCAAAATCTTGTTCTAAAGCTTGCACGGGGGTCTGCAAAGAGTTTGGCAAGAATGAAAGGTAGTTGTCCAAAACTCGTTCTTTTCCAATAGAATAACCATGGAAAAGGCAGGAGAGTGGTAAAGTACTGTTTTCTCTAAGTCTGAATGCTGCCCACACTGTGCCTGTGTGCTGCAGCTTGCATCTTCGCCTTTGGGAAGCTGCCGCTCGCCGATTCTCCCGGAGGCGAAGAAGCGGCTTCTTCGCACACAGAGCATTGTGGCGAGCGCAGGGAGCTCCTGAGAGCGGTTTGTGCCGAAAGAAGCCCGGGACCGGCACTTAGCTTCGGAGAGCTGCGTATCTGCGTCTTCTGCGTGTCTTGCCGCTCTACACTCAGCAAAAAGCTTTTCCACCATATCTTGCAAGGAGAAACTCTGCCAGGAAAGAAAACATCCAAAATCTTGTTCTAAAGCTTGCACGGGGGTCTGCAAAGAGTTTGGCAAGAATGAAAGGTAGTTGTCCAAAACTCGTTCTTTTCCAATAGAATAACCATGGAAAAGGCAGGAGAGTGGTAAAGTACTGTTTTCTCTAAGTCTGAATGCTGCCCACACTGTGCCTGTGTGCTGCAGCTTGCATCTTCGCCTTTGGGAAGCTGCCGCTCGCCGATTCTCCCGGAGGCGAAGAAGCGGCTTCTTCGCACACAGAGCATTGTGGCGAGCGCAGGGAGCTCCTGAGAGCGGTTTGTGCCGAAAGAAGCCCGGGACCGGCACTTAGCTTCGGAGAGCTGCGTATCTGCGTCTTCTGCGTGTCTTGCCGCTCTACACTCAGCAAAAAGCTTTTCCACCATATCTTGCAAGGAGAAACTCTGCCAGGAAAGAAAACATCCAAAATCTTGTTCTAAAGCTTGCACGGGGGTCTGCAAAGAGTTTGGCAAGAATGAAAGGTAGTTGTCCAAAACTCGTTCTTTTCCAATAGAATAACCATGGAAAAGGCAGGAGAGTGGTAAAGTACTGTTTTCTCTAAGTCTGAATGCTGCCCACACTGTGCCTGTGTGCTGCAGCTTGCATCTTCGCCTTTGGGAAGCTGCCGCTCGCCGATTCTCCCCGGAGGCGAAGAAGCGGCTTCTTCGCACACAGAGCATTGTGGCGAGCGCAGGGAGCTCCTGAGAGCGGTTTGTGCCGAAAGAAGCCCGGGACCGGCACTTAGCTTCGGAGAGCTGCGTATCTGCGTCTTCTGCGTGTCTTGCCGCTCTACACTCAGCAAAAGCTTTTCCAGCATATCTTGCAAGGAGAAACTCTGCCAGGAAAGAAAACATCCAAAATCTTGTTCTAAAGCTTGCACGGGGTCTGCAAAGAGTTTGGCAAGAATGAAAGGTAGTTGTCCAAAACTCGTTCTTTTCCAATAGAATAACCATGGAAAAGGCAGGAGAGTGGTAAAGTACTGTTTTCTCTGAGTCTGAATGCTGCCCACACTGTGCCTGTGTGCTGCAGCTTGCATCTTCGCCTTTGGGAAGCTGCCGCTCGCCGATTCTCCCGGAGGCGAAGAAGCGGCTTCTTCGCACACAGAGCATTGTGGCGAGCGCAGGGAGCTCCTGAGAGCGGTTTGTGCCGAAAGAAGCCCGGGACCGGCACTTAGCTTCGGAGAGCTGCGTATCTGCGTCTTCTGCGTGTCTTGCCGCTCTACACTCAGCAAAAAGCTTTTCCACCATATCTTGCAAGGAGAAACTCTGCCAGGAAAGAAAACATCCAAAATCTTGTTCTAAAGCTTGCACGGGGGTCTGCAAAGAGTTTGGCAAGAATGAAAGGTAGTTGTCCAAAACTCGTTCTTTTCCAATAGAATAACCATGGAAAAGGCAGGAGAGTGGTAAAGTACTGTTTTCTCTAAGTCTGAATGCTGCCCACACTGTGCCTGTGTGCTGCAGCTTGCATCTTCGCCTTTGGGAAGCTGCCGCTCGCCGATTCTCCCGGAGGCGAAGAAGCGGCTTCTTCGCACACAGAGCATTGTGGCGAGCGCAGGGAGCTCCTGAGAGCGGTTTGTGCCGAAAGAAGCCCGGGACCGGCACTTAGCTTCGGAGAGCTGCGTATCTGCGTCTTCTGCGTGTCTTGCCGCTCTACACTCAGCAAAAAGCTTTTCCACCATATCTTGCAAGGAGAAACTCTGCCAGGAAAGAAAACATCCAAAATCTTGTTCTAAAGCTTGCACGGGGGTCTGCAAAGAGTTTGGCAAGAATGAAAGGTAGTTGTCCAAACTCGTTCTTTTCCAATAGAATAACCATGGAAAAGGCAGGAGAGTGGTAAAGTACTGTTTTCTCTAAGTCTGAATGCTGCCCACACTGTGCCTGTGTGCTGCAGCTTGCATCTTCGCCTTTGGGAAGCTGCCGCTCGCCGATTCTCCCGGAGGCGAAGAAGCGGCTTCTTCGCACACAGAGCATTGTGGCGAGCGCAGGGAGCTCCTGAGAGCGGTTTGTGCCGAAAGAAGCCCGGGACCGGCACTTAGCTTCGGAGAGCTGCGTATCTGCGTCTTCTGCGTGTCTTGCCGCTCTACACTCAGCAAAAAGCTTTTCCAGCATATCTTGCAAGGAGAAACTCTGCCAGGTAAGAAAACATCCAAAATCTTGTTCTAAAGCTTGCACGGGGGTCTGCAAAGAGTTTGGCAAGAATGAAAGGTAGTTGTCCAAAACTCGTTCTTTTCCAATAGAATAACCATGGAAAAGGCAGGAGAGTGGTAAAGTACTGTTTTCTCTGAGTCTGAATGCTGCCCACACTGTGCCTGTGTGCTGCAGCTTGCATCTTCGCCTTTGGGAAGCTGCCGCTCGCCGATTCTCCCGGAGGCGAAGAAGCGGCTTCTTCGCACACAGAGCATTGTGGCGAGCGCAGGGAGCTCCTGAGAGCGGTTTGTGCCGAAAGAAGCCCGGGACCGGCACTTAGCTTCGGAGAGCTGCGTATCTGCGTCTTCTGCGTGTCTTGCCGCTCTACACTCAGCAAAAAGCTTTTCCACCATATCTTGCAAGGAGAAACTCTGCCAGGAAAGAAAACATCCAAAATCTTGTTCTAAAGCTTGCACGGGGGTCTGCAAAGAGTTTGGCAAGAATGAAAGGTAGTTGTCCAAAACTCGTTCTTTTCCAATAGAATAACCATGGAAAAGGCAGGAGAGTGGTAAAGTACTGTTTTCTCTAAGTCTGAAGGCTGCCCACACTGTGCCTGTGTGCTGCAGCTTGCATCTTCGCCTTTGGGAAGCTGCCGCTCGCCGATTCTCCCGGCAGGCGAAGAAGCGGCTTCTTCGCACACAGAGCATTGTGGCGAGCGCAGGGAGCTCCTGAGAGCGGTTTGTGCCGAAAGAAGCCCGGGACCGGCACTTAGCTTCGGAGAGCTGCGTATCTGCGTCTTCTGCGTGTCTTGCCGCTCTACACTCAGCAAAAAGCTTTTCCAGCATATCTTGCAAGGAGAAACTCTGCCAGGAAAGAAAACATCCAAAATCTTGTTCTAAAGCTTGCACGGGGGTCTGCAAAGAGTTTGGCAAGAATGAAAGGTAGTTGTCCAAAACTCGTTCTTTTCCACTAGAATAACCATGGAAAAGGCAGGAGAGTGGTAAAGTACTGTTTTCTCTAAGTCTGAATGCTGCCCACACTGTGCCTGTGTGCTGCAGCTTGCATCTTCGCCTTTGGGAAGCTGCCGCTCGCCGATTCTCCCGCAGGCGAAGAAGCGGCTTCTTCGCACACAGAGCATTGTGGCGAGCGCAGGGAGCTCCTGAGAGCGGTTTGTGCCGAAAGAAGCCCGGGACCGGCACTTAGCTTCGGAGAGCTGCGTATCTGCGTCTTCTGCGTGTCTTGCCGCTCTACACTCAGCAAAAAGCTTTTCCAGCATATCTTGCAAGGAGAAACTCTGCCAGGAAAGAAAACATCCAAAATCTTGTTCTAAAGCTTGCACGGGGGTCTGCAAAGAGTTTGGCAAGAATGAAAGGTAGTTGTCCAAAACTCGTTCTTTTCCACTAGAATAACCATGGAAAAGGCAGGAGAGTGGTAAAGTACTGTTTTCTCTAAGTCTGAATGCTGCCCACACTGTGCCTGTGTGCTGCAGCTTGCATCTTCGCCTTTGGGAAGCTGCCGCTCGCCGATTCTCCCGGAGGCGAAGAAGCGGCTTCTTCGCACACAGAGCATTGTGGCGAGCGCAGGGAGCTCCTGAGAGCGGTTTGTGCCGAAAGAAGCCCGGGACCGGCACTTAGCTTCGGAGAGCTGCGTATCTGCGTCTTCTGCGTGTCTTGCCGCTCTACACTCAGCCAAAAGCTTTTCCAGCATATCTTGCAAGGAGAAACTCTGCCAGGAAGAAAACATCCAAAATCTTGTTCTAAAGCTTGCACGGGGGTCTGCAAAGAGTTTGGCAAGAATGAAAGGTAGTTGTCCAAAACTCGTTCTTTTCCAATAGAATAACCATGGAAAAGGCAGGAGAGTGGTAAAGTACTGTTTTCTCTGAGTCTGAATGCTGCCCACACTGTGCCTGTGTGCTGCAGCTTGCATCTTCGCCTTTGGGAAGCTGCCGCTCGCCGATTCTCCCGGAGGCGAAGAAGCGGCTTCTTCGCACACAGAGCATTGTGGCGAGCGCAGGGAGCTCCTGAGAGCGGTTTGTGCCGAAAGAAGCCCGGGACCGGCACTTAGCTTCGGAGAGCTGCGTATCTGCGTCTTCTGCGTGTCTTGCCGCTCTACACTCAGCAAAAAGCTTTTCCCAGCATATCTTGCAAGGAGAAACTCTGCCAGGAAAGAAAACATCCAAAATCTTGTTCTAAAGCTTGCACGGGGGTCTGCAAAGAGTTTGGCAAGAATGAAAGGTAGTTGTCCAAAACTCGTTCTTTTCCAATAGAATAACCATGGAAAAGGCAGGAGAGTGGTAAAGTACTGTTTTCTCTAAGTCTGAAGGCTGCCCACACTGTGCCTGTGTGCTGCAGCTTGCATCTTCGCCTTTGGGAAGCTGCCGCTCGCCGATTCTCCCGGAGGCGAAGAAGCGGCTTCTTCGCACACAGAGCATTGTGGCGAGCGCAGGGAGCTCCTGAGAGCGGTTTGTGCCGAAAGAAGCCCGGGACCGGCACTTAGCTTCGGAGAGCTGCGTATCTGCGTCTTCTGCGTGTCTTGCCGCTCTACACTCAGCAAAAAGCTTTTCCAGCATATCTTGCAAGGAGAAACTCTGCCAGGAAAGGAAAACATCCAAAATCTTGTTCTAAAGCTTGCACGGGGGTCTGCAAAGAGTTTGGCAAGAATGAAAGGTAGTTGTCCAAAACTCGTTCTTTTCCACTAGAATAACCATGGAAAAGGCAGGAGAGTGGTAAAGTACTGTTTTCTCTAAGTCTGAATGCTGCCCACACTGTGCCTGTGTGCTGCAGCTTGCATCTTCGCCTTTGGGAAGCTGCCGCTCGCCGATTCTCCGGCAGGCGAAGAAGCGGCTTCTTCGCACACAGAGCATTGTGGCGAGCGCAGGGAGCACCTGAGAGCGGTTTGTGCCGAAAGAAGCCCGGGACCGGCACTTAGCTTCGGAGAGCTGCGTATCTGCGTCTTCTGCGTGTCTTGCCGCTCTACACTCAGCAAAAAGCTTTTCCAGCATATCTTGCAAGGAGAAACTCTGCCAGGAAAGAAAACATCCAAAATCTTGTTCTAAAGCTTGCACGGGGGTCTGCAAAGAGTTTGGCAAGAATGAAAGGTAGTTGTCCAAAACTCGTTCTTTTCCAATAGAATAACCATGGAAAAGGCAGGAGAGTGGTAAAGTACTGTTTTCTCTAAGTCTGAATGCTGCCCACACTGTGCCTGTGTGCTGCAGCTTGCATCTTCGCCTTTGGGAAGCTGCCGCTCGCCGATTCTCCCGGAGGCGAAGAAGCGGCTTCTTCGCACACAGAGCATTGTGGCGAGCGCAGGGAGCTCCTGAGAGCGGTTTGTGCCGAAAGAAGCCCGGGACCGGCACTTAGCTTCGGAGAGCTGCGTATCTGCGTCTTCTGCGTGTCTTGCCGCTCTACACTCAGCAAAAAGCTTTTCCAGCATATCTTGCAAGGAGAAACTCTGCCAGGAAAGAAAACATCCAAAATCTTGTTCTAAAGCTTGCACGGGGGTCTGCAAAGAGTTTGGCAAGAATGAAAGGTAGTTGTCCAAAACTCGTTCTTTTCCAATAGAATAACCATGGAAAAGGCAGGAGAGTGGTAAAGTACTGTTTTCTCTAAGTCTGAAGGCTGCCCACACTGTGCCTGTGTGCTGCAGCTTGCATCTTCGCCTTTGGGAAGCTGCCGCTCGCCGATTCTCCCGGAGGCGAAGAAGCGGCTTCTTCGCACACAGAGCATTGTGGCGAGCGCAGGGAGCTCCTGAGAGCGGTTTGTGCCGAAAGAAGCCCGGGACCGGCACTTAGCTTCGGAGAGCTGCGTATCTGCGTCTTCTGCGTGTCTTGCCGCTCTACACTCAGCAAAAAGCTTTTCCAGCATATCTTGCAAGGAGAAACTCTGCCAGGAAAGAAAACATCCAAAATCTTGTTCTAAAGCTTGCACGGGGGTCTGCAAAGAGTTTGGCAAGAATGAAAGGTAGTTGTCCAAAACTCGTTCTTTTCCACTAGAATAACCATGGAAAAGGCAGGAGAGTGGTAAAGTACTGTTTTCTCTAAGTCTGAATGCTGCCCACACTGTGCCTGTGTGCTGCAGCTTGCATCTTCGCCTTTGGGAAGCTGCCGCTCGCCGATTCTCCCGGAGGCGAAGAAGCGGCTTCTTCGCACACAGAGCATTGTGGCGAGCGCAGGGAGCTCCTGAGAGCGGTTTGTGCCGAAAGAAGCCCGGGACCGGCACTTAGCTTCGGAGAGCTGCGTATCTGCGTCTTCTGCGTGTCTTGCCGCTCTACACTCAGCAAAAAGCTTTTCCAGCATATCTTGCAAGGAGAAACTCTGCCAGGAAAGAAAACATCCAAAATCTTGTTCTAAAGCTTGCACGGGGGTCTGCAAAGAGTTTGGCAAGAATGAAAGGTAGTTGTCCAAAACTCGTTCTTTTCCACTAGAATAACCATGGAAAAGGCAGGAGAGTGGTAAAGTACTGTTTTCTCTAAGTCTGAATGCTGCCCACACTGTGCCTGTGTGCTGCAGCTTGCATCTTCGCCTTTGGGAAGCTGCCGCTCGCCGATTCTCCCGGAGGCGAAGAAGCGGCTTCTTCGCACACAGAGCATTGTGGCGAGCGCAGGGAGCTCCTGAGAGCGGTTTGTGCCGAAAGAAGCCCGGGACCGGCACTTAGCTTCGGAGAGCTGCGTATCTGCGTCTTCTGCGTGTCTTGCCGCTCTACACTCAGCAAAAAGCTTTTCCAGCATATCTTGCAAGGAGAAACTCTGCCAGGAAAGAAAACATCCAAAATCTTGTTCTAAAGCTTGCACGGGGGTCTGCAAAGAGTTTGGCAAGAATGAAAGGTAGTTGTCCAAAACTCGTTCTTTTCCAATAGAATAACTATGGAAAAGGCAGGAGAGTGGTAAAGTACTGTTTTCTCTAAGTCTGAAGGCTGCCCACACTGTGCCTGTGTGCTGCAGCTTGCATCTTTGCCTTTGGGAAGCTGCCGCTCGCCGATTCTCCCGGAGGCGAAGAAGCGGCTTCTTCGCACACAGAGCATTGTGGCGAGCGCAGGGAGCTCCTGAGAGCGGTTTGTGCCGAAAGAAGCCCGGGACCGGCACTTAGCTTCGGAGAGCTGCGTATCTGCGTCTTCTGCGTGTCTTGCCGCTCTACACTCAGCAAAAAGCTTTTCCACCATATCTTGCAAGGAGAAACTCTGCCAGGAAAGAAAACATCCAAAATCTTGTTCTAAAGCTTGCACGGGGGTCTGCAAAGAGTTTGGCAAGAATGAAAGGTAGTTGTCCAAAACTCGTTCTTTTCCAATAGAATAACCATGGAAAAGGCAGGAGAGTGGTAAAGTACTGTTTTCTCTAAGTCTGAATGCTGCCCACACTGTGCCTGTGTGCTGCAGCTTGCATCTTCGCCTTTGGGAAGCTGCCGCTCGCCGATTCTCCCGGAGGCGAAGAAGCGGCTTCTTCGCACACAGAGCATTGTGGCGAGCGCAGGGAGCTCCTGAGAGCGGTTTGTGCCGAAAGAAGCCCGGGACCGGCACTTAGCTTCGGAGAGCTGCGTATCTGCGTCTTCTGCGTGTCTTGCCGCTCTACACTCAGCAAAAAGCTTTTCCACCATATCTTGCAAGGAGAAACTCTGCCAGGAAAGAAAACATCCAAAATCTGGTTCTAAAGCTTGCACGGGGGTCTGCAAAGAGTTTGGCAAGAATGAAAGGTAGTTGTCCAAAACTCGTTCTTTTCCACTATAATAACCATGGAAAAGGCAGGAGAGTGGTAAAGTACTGTTTTCTCTAAGTCTGAATGCTGCCCACACTGTGCCTGTGTGCTGCAGCTTGCATCTTCGCCTTTGGGAAGCTGCCGCTCGCCGATTCTCCCGCAGGCGAAGAAGCGGCTTCTTCGCACACAGAGCATTGTGGCGAGCGCAGGGAGCTCCTGAGAGCGGTTTGTGCCGAAAGAAGCCCGGGACCGGCACTTAGCTTCGGAGAGCTGCGTATCTGCGTCTTCTGCGTGTCTTGCCGCTCTACACTCAGCAAAAAGCTTTTCCACCATATCTTGCAAGGAGAAACTCTGCCAGGAAAGAAAACATCCAAAATCTTGTTCTAAAGCTTGCACGGGGGTCTGCAAAGAGTTTGGCAAGAATGAAAGGTAGTTGTCCAAAACTCGTTCTTTTCCAATAGAATAACCATGGAAAAGGCAGGAGAGTGGTAAAGTACTGTTTTCTCTGAGTCTGAATGCTGCCCACACTGTGCCTGTGTGCTGCAGCTTGCATCTTTGCCTTTGGGAAGCTGCCGCTCGCCGATTCTCCCGGAGGCGAAGAAGCGGCTTCTTCGCCACAGAGCATTGTGGCGAGCGCAGGGAGCTCCTGAGAGCGGTTTGTGCCGAAAGAAGCCCGGGACCGGCACTTAGCTTCGGAGAGCTGCGTATCTGCGTCTTCTGCGTGTCTTGCCGCTCTACACTCAGCAAAAAGCTTTTCCAGCATATCTTGCAAGGAGAAACTCTGCCAGGAAAGAAAACATCCAAAATCTTGTTCTAAAGCTTGCACGGGGGTCTGCAAAGAGTTTGGCAAGAATGAAAGGTAGTTGTCCAAAACTCGTTCTTTTCCAATAGAATAACCATGGAAAAGGCAGGAGAGTGGTAAAGTACTGTTTTCTCTAAGTCTGAAGGCTGCCCACACTGTGCCTGTGTGCTGCAGCTTGCATCTTCGCCTTTGGGAAGCTGCCGCTCGCCGATTCTCCCGCAGGCGAAGAAGCGGCTTCTTCGCACACAGAGCATTGTGGCGAGCGCAGGGAGCTCCTGAGAGCGGTTTGTGCCGAAAGAAGCCCGGGACCGGCACTTAGCTTCGGAGAGCTGCGTATCTGCGTCTTCTGCGTGTCTTGCCGCTCTACACTCAGCAAAAAGCTTTTCCAGCATATCTTGCAAGGAGAAACTCTGCCAGGAAAGAAAACATCCAAAATCTTGTTCTAAAGCTTGCACGGGGGTCTGCAAAGAGTTTGGCAAGAATGAAAGGTAGTTGTCCAAAACTCGTTCTTTTCCAATAGAATAACCATGGAAAAGGCAGGAGAGTGGTAAAGTACTGTTTTCTCTAAGTCTGAATGCTGCCCACACTGTGCCTGTGTGCTGCAGCTTGCATCTTCGCCTTTGGGAAGCTGCCGCTCGCCGATTCTCCCGGAGGCGAAGAAGCGGCTTCTTCGCACACAGAGCATTGTGGCGAGCGCAGGGAGCTCCTGAGAGCGGTTTGTGCCGAAAGAAGCCCGGGACCGGCACTTAGCTTCGGAGAGCTGCGTATCTGCGTCTTCTGCGTGTCTTGCCGCTCTACACTCAGCAAAAAGCTTTTCCACCATATCTTGCAAGGAGAAACTCTGCCAGGAAAGAAAACATCCAAAATCTTGTTCTAAAGCTTGCACGGGGGTCTGCAAAGAGTTTGGCAAGAATGAAAGGTAGTTGTCCAAAACTCATTCTTTTCCAATAGAATAACCATGGAAAAGGCAGGAGAGTGGTAAAGTACTGTTTTCTCTAAGTCTGAATGCTGCCCACACTGTGCCTGTGTGCTGCAGCTTGCATCTTCGCCTTTGGGAAGCTGCCGCTCGCCGATTCTCCCGGAGGCGAAGAAGCGGCTTCTTCGCACACAGAGCATTGTGGCGAGCGCAGGGAGCTCCTGAGAGCGGTTTGTGCCGAAAGAAGCCCGGGACCGGCACTTAGCTTCGGAGAGCTGCGTATCTGCGTCTTCTGCGTGTCTTGCCGCTCTACACTCAGCAAAAAGCTTTTCCACCATATCTTGCAAGGAGAAACTCTGCCAGGAAAGAAAACATCCAAAATCTGGTTCTAAAGCTTGCACGGGGGTCTGCAAAGAGTTTGGCAAGAATGAAAGGTAGTTGTCCA
Organism: Molothrus aeneus; assembly: GCF_037042795.1. Lineage (NCBI taxonomy): Eukaryota > Metazoa > Chordata > Aves > Passeriformes > Icteridae > Molothrus > Molothrus aeneus. The sequence continues at coordinate 15,337 of NW_027098796.1, forward strand.
AAACTCGTTCTTTTCCACTATAATAACCATGGAAAAGGCAGGAGAGTGGTAAAGTACTGTTTTCTCTAAGTCTGAATGCTGCCCACACTGTGCCTGTGTGCTGCAGCTTGCATCTTCGCCTTTGGGAAGCTGCCGCTCGCCGATTCTCCCGCAGGCGAAGAAGCGGCTTCTTCGCACACAGAGCATTGTGGCGAGCGCAGGGAGCTCCTGAGAGCGGTTTGTGCCGAAAGAAGCCCGGGACCGGCACTTAGCTTCGGAGAGCTGCGTATCTGCGTCTTCTGCGTGTCTTGCCGCTCTACACTCAGCAAAAAGCTTTTCCAGCATATCTTGCAAGGAGAAACTCTGCCAGGAAAGAAAACATCCAAAATCTTGTTCTAAAGCTTGCACGGGGGTCTGCAAAGAGTTTGGCAAGAATGAAAGGTAGTTGTCCAAAACTCGTTCTTTTCCAATAGAATAACCATGGAAAAGGCAGGAGAGTGGTAAAGTACTGTTTTCTCTGAGTCTGAATGCTGCCCACACTGTGCCTGTGTGCTGCAGCTTGCATCTTTGCCTTTGGGAAGCTGCCGCTCGCCGATTCTCCCGGAGGCGAAGAAGCGGCTTCTTCGCACACAGAGCATTGTGGCGAGCGCAGGGAGCTCCTGAGAGCGGTTTGTGCCGAAAGAAGCCCGGGACCGGCACTTAGCTTCGGAGAGCTGCGTATCTGCGTCTTCTGCGTGTCTTGCCGCTCTACACTCAGCAAAAAGCTTTTCCAGCATATCTTGCAAGGAGAAACTCTGCCAGGAAAGAAAACATCCAAAATCTTGTTCTAAAGCTTGCACGGGGGTCTGCAAAGAGTTTGGCAAGAATGAAAGGTAGTTGTCCAAAACTCGTTCTTTTCCAATAGAATAACCATGGAAAAGGCAGGAGAGTGGTAAAGTACTGTTTTCTCTAAGTCTGAAGGCTGCCCACACTGTGCCTGTGTGCTGCAGCTTGCATCTTCGCCTTTGGGAAGCTGCCGCTCGCCGATTCTCCCGCAGGCGAAGAAGCGGCTTCTTCGCACACAGAGCATTGTGGCGAGCGCAGGGAGCTCCTGAGAGCGGTTTGTGCCGAAAGAAGCCCGGGACCGGCACTTAGCTTCGGAGAGCTGCGTATCTGCGTCTTCTGCGTGTCTTGCCGCTCTACACTCAGCAAAAAGCTTTCCCACCATATCTTGCAAGGAGAAACTCTGCCAGGAAAGAAAACATCCAAAATCTTGTTCTAAAGCTTGCACGGGGGTCTGCAAAGAGTTTGGCAAGAATGAAAGGTAGTTGTCCAAAACTCGTTCTTTTCCAATAGAATAACCATGGAAAAGGCAGGAGAGTGGTAAAGTACTGTTTTCTCTAAGTCTGAATGCTGCCCACACTGTGCCTGTGTGCTGCAGCTTGCATCTTCGCCTTTGGGAAGCTGCCGCTCGCCGATTCTCCCGGAGGCGAAGAAGCGGCTTCTTCGCACACAGAGCATTGTGGCGAGCGCAGGGAGCTCCTGAGAGCGGTTTGTGCCGAAAGAAGCCCGGGACCGGCACTTAGCTTCGGAGAGCTGCGTATCTGCGTCTTCTGCGTGTCTTGCCGCTCTACACTCAGCAAAAAGCTTTTCCAGCATATCTTGCAAGGAGAAACTCTGCCAGGAAAGAAAACATCCAAAATCTTGTTCTAAAGCTTGCACGGGGGTCTGCAAAGAGTTTGGCAAGAATGAAAGGTAGTTGTCCAAAACTCGTTCTTTTCCAATAGAATAACCATGGAAAAGGCAGGAGAGTGGTAAAGTACTGTTTTCTCTAAGTCTGAATGCTGCCCACACTGTGCCTGTGTGCTGCAGCTTGCATCTTTGCCTTTGGGAAGCTGCCGCTCGCCGATTCTCCCGGAGGCGAAGAAGCGGCTTCTTCGCACACAGAGCATTGTGGCGAGCGCAGGGAGCTCCTGAGAGCGGTTTGTGCCGAAAGAAGCCCGGGACCGGCACTTAGCTTCGGAGAGCTGCGTATCTGCGTCTTCTGCGTGTCTTGCCGCTCTACACTCAGCCAAAAGCTTTTCCACCATATCTTGCAAGGAGAAACTCTGCCAGGAAAGAAAACATGCAAAATCTTGTTCTAAAGCTTGCACGGGGGTCTGCAAAGAGTTTGGCAAGAATGAAAGGTAGTTGTCCAAAACTCGTTCTTTTCCACTATAATAACCATGGAAAAGGCAGGAGAGTGGTAAAGTACTGTTTTCTCTAAGTCTGAATGCTGCCCACACTGTGCCTGTGTTCTGCAGCTTGCATCTTCGCCTTTGGGAAGCTGCCGCTCGCCGATTCTCCCGGAGGCGAAGAAGCGGCTTCTTCGCACACAGAGCATTGTGGCGAGCGCAGGGAGCTCCTGAGAGCGGTTTGTGCCGAAAGAAGCCCGGGACCGGCACTTAGCTTCGGAGAGCTGCGTATCTGCGTCTTCTGCGTGTCTTGCCGCTCTACACTCAGCAAAAAGCTTTTCCACCATATCTTGCAAGGAGAAACTCTGCCAGGAAAGAAAACATCCAAAATCTTGTTCTAAAGCTTGCACGGGGGTCTGCAAAGAGTTTGGCAAGAATGAAAGGTAGTTGTCCAAAACTCGTTCTTTTCCAATAGAATAACCATGGAAAAGGCAGGAGAGTGGTAAAGTACTGTTTTCTCGAAGTCTGAAGGCTGCCCACACTGTGCCTGTGTGCTGCAGCTTGCATCTTCGCCTTTGGGAAGCTGCCGCTCGCCGATTCTCCCGGAGGCGAAGAAGCGGCTTCTTCGCACACAGAGCATTGTGGCGAGCGCAGGGAGCTCCTGAGAGCGGTTTGTGCCGAAAGAAGCCCGGGACCGGCACTTAGCTTCGGAGAGCTGCGTATCTGCGTCTTCTGCGTGTCTTGCCGCTCTACACTCAGCAAAAAGCTTTTCCACCATATCTTGCAAGGAGAAACTCTGCCAGGAAAGAAAACATCCAAAATCTTGTTCTAAAGCTTGCACGGGGGTCTGCAAAGAGTTTGGCAAGAATGAAAGGTAGTTGTCCAAAACTCGTTCTTTTCCAATAGAATAACCATGGAAAAGGCAGGAGAGTGGTAAAGTACTGTTTTCTCTAAGTCTGAATGCTGCCCACACTGTGCCTGTGTGCTGCAGCTTGCATCTTCGCCTTTGGGAAGCTGCCGCTCGCCGATTCTCCCGGAGGCGAAGAAGCGGCTTCTTCGCACACAGAGCATTGTGGCGAGCGCAGGGAGCTCCTGAGAGCGGTTTGTGCCGAAAGAAGCCCGGGACCGGCACTTAGCTTCGGAGAGCTGCGTATCTGCGTCTTCTGCGTGTCTTGCCGCTCTACACTCAGCAAAAAGCTTTTCCACCATATCTTGCAAGGAGAAACTCTGCCAGGAAAGAAAACATCCAAAATCTTGTTCTAAAGCTTGCACGGAGGTCTGCAAAGAGTTTGGCAAGAATGAAAGGTAGTTGTCCAAAACTCGTTCTTTTCCAATAGAATAACCATGGAAAAGGCAGGAGAGTGGTAAAGTACTGTTTTCTCTATGTCTGAAGGCTGCCCACACTGTGCCTGTGTGCTGCAGCTTGCATCTTCGCCTTTGGGAAGCTGCCGCTCGCCGATTCTCCCGGAGGCGAAGAAGCGGCTTCTTCGCACACAGAGCATTGTGGCGAGCGCAGGGAGCTCCTGAGAGCGGTTTGTGCCGAAAGAAGCCCGGGACCGGCACTTAGCTTCGGAGAGCTGCGTATCTGCGTCTTCTGCGTGTCTTGCCGCTCTACACTCAGCAAAAAGCTTTTCCAGCATATCTTGCAAGGAGAAACTCTGCCAGGAAAGAAAACATCCAAAATCTTGTTCTAAAGCTTGCACGGGGGTCTGCAAAGAGTTTGGCAAGAATGAAAGGTAGTTGTCCAAAACTCGTTCTTTTCCAATAGAATAACCATGGAAAAGGCAGGAGAGTGGTAAAGTACTGTTTTCTCTAAGTCTGAAGGCTGCCCACACTGTGCCTGTGTGCTGCAGCTTGCATCTTCGCCTTTGGGAAGCTGCCGCTCGCCGATTCTCCCGGAGGCGAAGAAGCGGCTTCTTCGCACACAGAGCATTGTGGCGAGCGCAGGGAGCTCCTGAGAGCGGTTTGTGCCGAAAGAAGCCCGGGACCGGCACTTAGCTTCGGAGAGCTGCGTATCTGCGTCTTCTGCGTGTCTTGCCGCTCTACACTCAGCAAAAAGCTTTTCCAGCATATCTTGCAAGGAGAAACTCTGCCAGGAAAGAAAACATCCAAAATCTTGTTCTAAAGCTTGCACGGGGGTCTGCAAAGAGTTTGGCAAGAATGAAAGGTAGTTGTTCAAAACTCGTTCTTTTCCAATAGAATAACCATGGAAAAGGCAGGAGAGTGGTAAAGTACTGTTTTCTCTAAGTCTGAAGGCTGCCCACACTGTGCCTGTGTGCTGCAGCTTGCATCTTCGCCTTTGGGAAGCTGCCGCTCGCCGATTCTCCCGGAGGCGAAGAAGCGGCTTCTTCGCACACAGAGCATTGTGGCGAGCGCAGGGAGCTCCTGAGAGCGGTTTGTGCCGAAAGAAGCCCGGGACCGGCACTTAGCTTCGGAGAGCTGCGTATCTGCGTCTTCTGCGTGTCTTGCCGCTCTAGACTCAGCAAAAAGCTTTTCCAGCATATCTTGCAAGGAGAAACTCTGCCAGGAAAGAAAACATCCAAAATCTTGTTCTAAAGCTTGCACGGAGGTCTGCAAAGAGTTTGGCAAGAATGAAAGGTAGTTGTCCAAAACTCGTTCTTTTCCACTATAATAACCATGGAAAAGGCAGGAGAGTGGTAAAGTACTGTTTTCTCTAAGTCTGAAGGCTGCCCACACTGTGCCTGTGTGCTGCAGCTTGCATCTTCGCCTTTGGGAAGCTGCCGCTCGCCGATTCTCCCGCAGGCGAAGAAGCGGCTTCTTCGCACACAGAGCATTGTGGCGAGCGCAGGGAGCTCCTGAGAGCGGTTTGTGCCGAAAGAAGCCCGGGACCGGCACTTAGCTTCGGAGAGCTGCGTATCTGCGTCTTCTGCGTGTCTTGCCGCTCTACACTCAGCAAAAAGCTTTTCCACCATATCTTGCAAGGAGAAACTCTGCCAGGAAAGAAAACATGCAAAATCTTGTTCTAAAGCTTGCACGGGGGTCTGCAAAGAGTTTGGCAAGAATGAAAGGTAGTTGTCCAAAACTCGTTCTTTTCCAATAGAATAACCATGGAAAAGGCAGGAGAGTGGTAAAGTACTGTTTTCTCTAAGTCGGAAGGCTGCCCACACTGTGCCTGTGTGCTGCAGCTTGCATCTTTGCCTTTGGGAAGCTGCCGCTCGCCGATTCTCCCGCAGGCGAAGAAGCGGCTTCTTCGCACACAGAGCATTGTGGCGAGCGCAGGGAGCTCCTGAGAGCGGTTTGTGCCGAAAGAAGCCCGGGACCGGCACTTAGCTTCGGAGAGCTGCGTATCTGCGTCTTCTGCGTGTCTTGCCGCTCTACACTCAGCAAAAAGCTTTCCCACCATATCTTGCAAGGAGAAACTCTGCCAGGAAAGAAAACATCCAAAATCTGGTTCTAAAGCTTGCACGGGGGTCTGCAAAGAGTTTGGCAAGAATGAAAGGTAGTTGTCCAAAACTCGTTCTTTTCCAATAGAATAACCATGGAAAAGGCAGGAGAGTGGTAAAGTACTATTTTCTCTGAGTCTGAATGCTGCCCACACTGTGCCTGTGTGCTGCAGCTTGCATCTTCGCCTTTGGGAAGCTGCCGCTCGCCGATTCTCCCGGAGGCGAAGAAGCGGCTTCTTCGCACACAGAGCATTGTGGCGAGCGCAGGGAGCTCCTGAGAGCGGTTTGTGCCGAAAGAAGCCCGGGACCGGCACTTAGCTTCGGAGAGCTGCGTATCTGCGTCTTCTGCGTGTCTTGCCGCTCTACACTCAGCAAAAAGCTTTTCCACCATATCTTGCAAGGAGAAACTCTGCCAGGAAAGAAAACATCCAAAATCTTGTTCTAAAGCTTGCACGGGGGTCTGCAAAGAGTTTGGCAAGAATGAAAGGTAGTTGTCCAAAACTCGTTCTTTTCCAATAGAATAACCATGGAAAAGGCAGGAGAGTGGTAAAGTACTGTTTTCTCTGAGTCTGAATGCTGCCCACACTGTGCCTGTGTGCTGCAGCTTGCATCTTCGCCTTTGGGAAGCTGCCGCTCGCCGATTCTCCCGGAGGCGAAGAAGCGGCTTCTTCGCACACAGAGCATTGTGGCGAGCGCAGGGAGCTCCTGAGAGCGGTTTGTGCCGAAAGAAGCCCGGGACCGGCACTTAGCTTCGGAGAGCTGCGTATCTGCGTCTTCTGCGTGTCTTGCCGCTCTACACTCAGCAAAAAGCTTTTCCACCATATCTTGCAAGGAGAAACTCTGCCAGGAAAGAAAACATCCAAAATCTTGTTCTAAAGCTTGCACGGAGGTCTGCAAAGAGTTTGGCAAGAATGAAAGGTAGTTGTCCAAAACTCGTTCTTTTCCAATAGAAGAACCATGGAAAAGGCAGGAGAGTGGTAAAGTACTGTTTTCTCTATGTCTGAAGGCTGCCCACACTGTGCCTGTGTGCTGCAGCTTGCATCTTCGCCTTTGGGAAGCTGCCGCTCGCCGATTCTCCCGGAGGCGAAGAAGCGGCTTCTTCGCACACAGAGCATTGTGGCGAGCGCAGGGAGCTCCTGAGAGCGGTTTGTGCCGAAAGAAGCCCGGGACCGGCACTTAGCTTCGGAGAGCTGCGTATCTGCGTCTTCTGCGTGTCTTGCCGCTCTACACTCAGCAAAAAGCTTTTCCAGCATATCTTGCAAGGAGAAACTCTGCCAGGAAAGAAAACATCCAAAATCTTGTTCTAAAGCTTGCACGGGGGTCTGCAAAGAGTTTGGCAAGAATGAAAGGTAGTTGTCCAAAACTCGTTCTTTTCCAATAGAATAACCATGGAAAAGGCAGGAGAGTGGTAAAGTACTGTTTTCTCTAAGTCTGAAGGCTGCCCACACTGTGCCTGTGTGCTGCAGCTTGCATCTTCGCCTTTGGGAAGCTGCCGCTCGCCGATTCTCCCGGAGGCGAAGAAGCGGCTTCTTCGCACACAGAGCATTGTGGCGAGCGCAGGGAGCTCCTGAGAGCGGTTTGTGCCGAAAGAAGCCCGGGACCGGCACTTAGCTTCGGAGAGCTGCGTATCTGCGTCTTCTGCGTGTCTTGCCGCTCTACACTCAGCAAAAAGCTTTTCCAGCATATCTTGCAAGGAGAAACTCTGCCAGGAAAGAAAACATCCAAAATCTTGTTCTAAAGCTTGCACGGGGGTCTGCAAAGAGTTTGGCAAGATTGAAAGGTAGTTGTTCAAAACTCGTTCTTTTCCAATAGAATAACCATGGAAAAAGGCAGGAGAGTGGTAAAGTACTGTTTTCTCTAAGTCTGAAGGCTGCCCACACTGTGCCTGTGTGCTGCAGCTTGCATCTTCGCCTTTGGGAAGCTGCCGCTCGCCGATTCTCCCGGAGGCGAAGAAGCGGCTTCTTCGCACACAGAGCATTGTGGCGAGCGCAGGGAGCTCCTGAGAGCGGTTTGTGCCGAAAGAAGCCCGGGACCGGCACTTAGCTTCGGAGAGCTGCGTATCTGCGTCTTCTGCGTGTCTTGCCGCTCTACACTCAGCAAAAAGCTTTTCCACCATATCTTGCAAGGAGAAACTCTGCCAGGAAAGAAAACATCCAAAATCTTGTTCTAAAGCTTGCACGGGGGTCTGCAAAGAGTTTGGCAAGAATGAAAGGTAGTTGTCCAAAACTCGTTCTTTTCCAATAGAATAACCATGGAAAAGGCAGGAGAGTGGTAAAGTACTGTTTTCTCTAAGTCTGAAGGCTGCCCACACTGTGCCTGTGTGCTGCAGCTTGCATCTTCGCCTTTGGGAAGCTGCCGCTCGCCGATTCTCCCGCAGGCGAAGAAGCGGCTTCTTCGCACACAGAGCATTGTGGCGAGCGCAGGGAGCTCCTGAGAGCGGTTTGTGCCGAAAGAAGCCCGGGACCGGCACTTAGCTTCGGAGAGCTGCGTATCTGCGTCTTCTGCGTGTCTTGCCGCTCTAGACTCAGCAAAAAGCTTTTCCAGCATATCTTGCAAGGAGAAACTCTGCCAGGAAAGAAAACATCCAAAATCTTGTTCTAAAGCTTGCACGGGGGTCTGCAAAGAGTTTGGCAAGAACGAAAGGTAGTTGTCCAAAACTCGTTCTTTTCCACTATAATAACCATGGAAAAGGCAGGAGAGTGGTAAAGTACTGTTTTCTCTAAGTCTGAAGGCTGCCCACACTGTGCCTGTGTGCTGCAGCTTGCATCTTCGCCTTTGGGAAGCTGCCGCTCGCCGATTCTCCCGCAGGCGAAGAAGCGGCTTCTTCGCACACAGAGCATTGTGGCGAGCGCAGGGAGCTCCTGAGAGCGGTTTGTGCCGAAAGAAGCCCGGGACCGGCACTTAGCTTCGGAGAGCTGCGTATCTGCGTCTTCTGCGTGTCTTGCCGCTCTACACTCAGCAAAAAGCTTTTCCACCATATCTTGCAAGGAGAAACTCTGCCAGGAAAGAAAACATCCAAAATCTTGTTCTAAAGCTTGCACGGGGGTCTGCAAAGAGTTTGGCAAGAATGAAAGGTAGTTGTCCAAAACTCGTTCTTTTCCAATAGAATAACCATGGAAAAGGCAGGAGAGTGGTAAAGTACTGTTTTCTCTAAGTCGGAAGGCTGCCCACACTGTGCCTGTGTGCTGCAGCTTGCATCTTTGCCTTTGGGAAGCTGCCGCTCGCCGATTCTCCCGCAGGCGAAGAAGCGGCTTCTTCGCACACAGAGCATTGTGGCGAGCGCAGGGAGCTCCTGAGAGCGGTTTGTGCCGAAAGAAGCCCGGGACCGGCACTTAGCTTCGGAGAGCTGCGTATCTGCGTCTTCTGCGTGTCTTGCCGCTCTACACTCAGCAAAAAGCTTTCCCACCATATCTTGCAAGGAGAAACTCTGCCAGGAAAGAAAACATCCAAAATCTGGTTCTAAAGCTTGCACGGGGGTCTGCAAAGAGTTTGGCAAGAATGAAAGGTAGTTGTCCAAAACTCGTTCTTTTCCAATAGAATAACCATGGAAAAGGCAGGAGAGTGGTAAAGTACTATTTTCTCTGAGTCTGAATGCTGCCCACACTGTGCCTGTGTGCTGCAGCTTGCATCTTCGCCTTTGGGAAGCTGCCGCTCGCCGATTCTCCCGGAGGCGAAGAAGCGGCTTCTTCGCACACAGAGCATTGTGGCGAGCGCAGGGAGCTCCTGAGAGCGGTTTGTGCCGAAAGAAGCCCGGGACCGGCACTTAGCTTCGGAGAGCTGCGTATCTGCGTCTTCTGCGTGTCTTGCCGCTCTACACTCAGCAAAAAGCTTTTCCAGCATATCTTGCAAGGAGAAACTCTGCCAGGAAAGAAAACATCCAAAATCTTGTTCTAAAGCTTGCACGGGGGTCTGCAAAGAGTTTGGCAAGAATGAAAGGTAGTTGTCCAAAACTCGTTCTTTTCCAATAGAATAACCATGGAAAAGGCAGGAGAGTGGTAAAGTACTGTTTTCTCTGAGTCTGAATGCTGCCCACACTGTGCCTGTGTGCTGCAGCTTGCATCTTCGCCTTTGGGAAGCTGCCGCTCGCCGATTCTCCCGGAGGCGAAGAAGCGGCTTCTTCGCACACAGAGCATTGTGGCGAGCGCAGGGAGCTCCTGAGAGCGGTTTGTGCCGAAAGAAGCCCGGGACCGGCACTTAGCTTCGGAGAGCTGCGTATCTGCGTCTTCTGCGTGTCTTGCCGCTCTACACTCAGCAAAAAGCTTTTCCACCATATCTTGCAAGGAGAAACTCTGCCAGGAAAGAAAACATCCAAAATCTTGTTCTAAAGCTTGCACGGGGGTCTGCAAAGAGTTTTGCAAGAATGAAAGGTAGTTGTCCAAAACTCGTTCTTTTCCACTATAATAACCATGGAAAAGGCAGGAGAGTGGTAAAGTACTGTTTTCTCTAAGTCTGAATGCTGCCCACACTGTGCCTGTGTGCTGCAGCTTGCATCTTTGCCTTTGGGAAGCTGCCGCTCGCCGATTCTCCCGCAGGCGAAGAAGCGGCTTCTTCGCACACAGAGCATTGTGGCGAGCGCAGGGAGCTCCTGAGAGCGGTTTGTGCCGAAAGAAGCCCGGGACCGGCACTTAGCTTCGGAGAGCTGCGTATCTGCGTCTTCTGCGTGTCTTGCCGCTCTACACTCAGCAAAAAGCTTTTCCAGCATATCTTGCAAGGAGAAACTCTGCCAGGAAAGAAAACATCCAAAATCTTGTTCTAAAGCTTGCACGGGGGTCTGCAAAGAGTTTGGCAAGAATGAAAGGTAGTTGTCCAAAACTCGTTCTTTTCCACTAGAATAACCATGGAAAAGGCAGGAGAGTGGTAAAGTACTGTTTTCTCTAAGTCTGAATGCTGCCCACACTGTGCCTGTGTGCTGCAGCTTGCATCTTCGCCTTTGGGAAGCTGCCGCTCGCCGATTCTCCCGGAGGCGAAGAAGCGGCTTCTTCGCACACAGAGCATTGTGGCGAGCGCAGGGAGCTCCTGAGAGCGGTTTGTGCCGAAAGAAGCCCGGGACCGGCACTTAGCTTCGGAGAGCTGCGTATCTGCGTCTTCTGCGTGTCTTGCCGCTCTACACTCAGCAAAAAGCTTTTCCAGCATATCTTGCAAGGAGAAACTCTGCCAGGAAAGAAAACATCCAAAATCTTGTTCTAAAGCTTGCACGGGGGTCTGCAAAGAGTTTGGCAAGAATGAAAGGTAGTTGTCCAAAACTCGTTCTTTTCCAATAGAATAACCATGGAAAAGGCAGGAGAGTGGTAAAGTACTGTTTTCTCTAAGTCTGAATGCTGCCCACACTGTGCCTGTGTGCTGCAGCTTGCATCTTCGCCTTTGGGAAGCTGCCGCTCGCCGATTCTCCCAGAGGCGAAGAAGCGGCTTCTTCGCACACAGAGCATTGTGGCGAGCGCAGGGAGCTCCTGAGAGCGGTTTGTGCCGAAAGAAGCCCGGGACCGGCACTTAGCTTCGGAGAGCTGCGTATCTGCGTCTTCTGCGTGTCTTGCCGCTCTACACTCAGCAAAAAGCTTTTCCACCATATCTTGCAAGGAGAAACTCTGCCAGGAAAGAAAACATCCAAAATCTTGTTCTAAAGCTTGCACGGGGGTCTGCAAAGAGTTTGGCAAGAACGAAAGGTAGTTGTCCAAAACTCGTTCTTTTCCACTATAATAACCATGGAAAAGGCAGGAGAGTGGTAAAGTACTGTTTTCTCTAAGTCTGAAGGCTGCCCACACTGTGCCTGTGTGCTGCAGCTTGCATCTTCGCCTTTGGGAAGCTGCCGCTCGCCGATTCTCCCGGAGGCGAAGAAGCGGCTTCTTCGCACACAGAGCATTGTGGCGAGCGCAGGGAGCTCCTGAGAGCGGTTTGTGCCGAAAGAAGCCCGGGACCGGCACTTAGCTTCGGAGAGCTGCGTATCTGCGTCTTCTGCGTGTCTTGCCGCTCTACACTCAGCAAAAAGCTTTTCCACCATATCTTGCAAGGAGAAACTCTGCCAGGAAAGAAAACATCCAAAATCTTGTTCTAAAGCTTGCACGGGGGTCTGCAAAGAGTTTGGCAAGAATGAAAGGTAGTTGTCCAAAACTCGTTCTTTTCCAATAGAATAACCATGGAAAAGGCAGGAGAGTGGTAAAGTACTGTTTTCTCTAAGTCGGAAGGCTGCCCACACTGTGCCTGTGTGCTGCAGCTTGCATCTTTGCCTTTGGGAAGCTGCCGCTCGCCGATTCTCCCGCAGGCGAAGAAGCGGCTTCTTCGCACACAGAGCATTGTGGCGAGCGCAGGGAGCTCCTGAGAGCGGTTTGTGCCGAAAGAAGCCCGGGACCGGCACTTAGCTTCGGAGAGCTGCGTATCTGCGTCTTCTGCGTGTCTTGCCGCTCTACACTCAGCAAAAAGCTTTCCCACCATATCTTGCAAGGAGAAACTCTGCCAGGAAAGAAAACATCCAAAATCTGGTTCTAAAGCTTGCACGGGGGTCTGCAAAGAGTTTGGCAAGAATGAAAGGTAGTTGTCCAAAACTCGTTCTTTTCCAATAGAATAACCATGGAAAAGGCAGGAGAGTGGTAAAGTACTATTTTCTCTGAGTCTGAATGCTGCCCACACTGTGCCTGTGTGCTGCAGCTTGCATCTTCGCCTTTGGGAAGCTGCCGCTCGCCGATTCTCCCGGAGGCGAAGAAGCGGCTTCTTCGCACACAGAGCATTGTGGCGAGCGCAGGGAGCTCCTGAGAGCGGTTTGTGCCGAAAGAAGCCCGGGACCGGCACTTAGCTTCGGAGAGCTGCGTATCTGCGTCTTCTGCGTGTCTTGCCGCTCTACACTCAGCAAAAAGCTTTTCCAGCATATCTTGCAAGGAGAAACTCTGCCAGGAAAGAAAACATCCAAAATCTTGTTCTAAAGCTTGCACGGGGGTCTGCAAAGAGTTTGGCAAGAATGAAAGGTAGTTGTCCAAAACTCGTTCTTTTCCAATAGAATAACCATGGAAAAGGCAGGAGAGTGGTAAAGTACTGTTTTCTCTGAGTCTGAATGCTGCCCACACTGTGCCTGTGTGCTGCAGCTTGCATCTTCGCCTTTGGGAAGCTGCCGCTCGCCGATTCTCCCGGAGGCGAAGAAGCGGCTTCTTCGCACACAGAGCATTGTGGCGAGCGCAGGGAGCTCCTGAGAGCGGTTTGTGCCGAAAGAAGCCTGGGACCGGCACTTAGCTTCGGAGAGCTGCGTATCTGCGTCTTCTGCGTGTCTTGCCGCTCTACACTCAGCCAAAAGCTTTTCCAGCATATCTTGCAAGGAGAAACTCTGCCAGGAAAGAAAACATCCAAAATCTTGTTCTAAAGCTTGCACGGGGGTCTGCAAAGAGTTTGGCAAGAATGAAAGGTAGTTGTCCAAAACTCGTTCTTTTCCACTATAATAACCATGGAAAAGGCAGGAGAGTGGTAAAGTACTGTTTTCTCTAAGTCTGAATGCTGCCCACACTGTGCCTGTGTGCTGCAGCTTGCATCTTTGCCTTTGGGAAGCTGCCGCTCGCCGATTCTCCCGGAGGCGAAGAAGCGGCTTCTTCGCACACAGAGCATTGTGGCGAGCGCAGGGAGCTCCTGAGAGCGGTTTGTGCCGAAAGAAGCCCGGGACCGGCACTTAGCTTCGGAGAGCTGCGTATCTGCGTCTTCTGCGTGTCTTGCCGCTCTACACTCAGCAAAAAGCTTTTCCAGCATATCTTGCAAGGAGAAACTCTGCCAGGAAAGAAAACATCCAAAATCTTGTTCTAAAGCTTGCACGGGGGTCTGCAAAGAGTTTGGCAAGAATGAAAGGTAGTTGTCCAAAACTCGTTCTTTTCCACTAGAATAACCATGGAAAAGGCAGGAGAGTGGTAAAGTACTGTTTTCTCTAAGTCTGAATGCTGCCCACACTGTGCCTGTGTGCTGCAGCTTGCATCTTCGCCTTTGGGAAGCTGCCGCTCGCCGATTCTCCCGGAGGCGAAGAAGCGGCTTCTTCGCACACAGAGCATTGTGGCGAGCGCAGGGAGCTCCTGAGAGCGGTTTGTGCCGAAAGAAGCCCGGGACCGGCACTTAGCTTCGGAGAGCTGCGTATCTGCGTCTTCTGCGTGTCTTGCCGCTCTACACTCAGCAAAAAGCTTTTCCAGCATATCTTGCAAGGAGAAACTCTGCCAGGAAAGAAAACATCCAAAATCTTGTTCTAAAGCTTGCACGGGGGTCTGCAAAGAGTTTGGCAAGAATGAAAGGTAGTTGTCCAAAACTCATTCTTTTCCAATAGAAGAACCATGGAAAAGGCAGGAGAGTGGTAAAGTACTGTTTTCTCTAAGTCTGAATGCTGCCCACACTGTGCCTGTGTGCTGCAGCTTGCATCTTCGCCTTTGGGAAGCTGCCGCTCGCCGATTCTCCCGGAGGCGAAGAAGCGGCTTCTTCGCACACAGAGCATTGTGGCGAGCGCAGGGAGCTCCTGAGAGCGGTTTGTGCCGAAAGAAGCCCGGGACCGGCACTTAGCTTCGGAGAGCTGCGTATCTGCGTCTTCTGCGTGTCTTGCCGCTCTACACTCAGCAAAAAGCTTTTCCACCATATCTTGCAAGGAGAAACTCTGCCAGGAAAGAAAACATCCAAAATCTTGTTCTAAAGCTTGCACGGGGGTCTGCAAAGAGTTTGGCAAGAATGAAAGGTAGTTGTCCAAAACTCATTCTTTTCCAATAGAATAACCATGGAAAAGGCAGGAGAGTGGTAAAGTACTGTTTTCTCTAAGTCTGAATGCTGCCCACACTGTGCCTGTGCGCTGCAGCTTGCATCTTCGCCTTTGGGAAGCTGCCGCTCGCCGATTCTCCCAGAGGCGAAGAAGCGGCTTCTTCGCACACAGAGCATTGTGGCGAGCGCAGGGAGCTCCTGAGAGCGGTTTGTGCCGAAAGAAGCCCGGGACCGGCACTTAGCTTCGGAGAGCTGCGTATCTGCGTCTTCTGCGTGTCTTGCCGCTCTACACTCAGCAAAAAGCTTTTCCACCATATCTTGCAAGGAGAAACTCTGCCAGGAAAGAAAACATCCAAAATCTTGTTCTAAAGCTTGCACGGAGGTCTGCAAAGAGTTTGGCAAGAATGAAAGGTAGTTGTCCAAAACTCGTTCTTTTCCAATAGAATAACCATGGAAAAGGCAGGAGAGTGGTAAAGTACTGTTTTCTCTATGTCTGAAGGCTGCCCACACTGTGCCTGTGTGCTGCAGCTTGCATCTTCGCCTTTGGGAAGCTGCCGCTCGCCGATTCTCCCGGAGGCGAAGAAGCGGCTTCTTCGCACACAGAGCATTGTGGCGAGCGCAGGGAGCTCCTGAGAGCGGTTTGTGCCGAAAGAAGCCCGGGACCGGCACTTAGCTTCGGAGAGCTGCGTATCTGCGTCTTCTGCGTGTCTTGCCGCTCTACACTCAGCAAAAAGCTTTTCCACCATATCTTGCAAGGAGAAACTCTGCCAGGAAAGAAAACATCCAAAATCTTGTTCTAAAGCTTGCACGGGGGTCTGCAAAGAGTTTGGCAACAATGAAAGGTAGTTGTCCAAAACTCGTTCTTTTCCAATAGAATAACCATGGAAAAGGCAGGAGAGTGGTAAAGTACTGTTTTCTCTAAGTCTGAAGGCTGCCCACACTGTGCCTGTGTGCTGCAGCTTGCATCTTCGCCTTTGGGAAGCTGCCGCTCGCCGATTCTCCCGCAGGCGAAGAAGCGGCTTCTTCGCACACAGAGCATTGTGGCGAGCGCAGGGAGCTCCTGAGAGCGGTTTGTGCCGAAAGAAGCCCGGGACCGGCACTTAGCTTCGGAGAGCTGCGTATCTGCGTCTTCTGCGTGTCTTGCCGCTCTACACTCAGCAAAAAGCTTTTCCAGCATATCTTGCAAGGAGAAACTCTGCCAGGAAAGAAAACATCCAAAATCTTGTTCTAAAGCTTGCACGGGGGTCTGCAAAGAGTTTGGCAAGAATGAAAGGTAGTTGTCCAAAACTCGTTCTTTTCCAATAGAATAACCATGGAAAAGGCAGGAGAGTGGTAAAGTACTGTTTTCTCTAAGTCGGAAGGCTGCCCACACTGTGCCTGTGTGCTGCAGCTTGCATCTTTGCCTTTGGGAAGCTGCCGCTCGCCGATTCTCCCGCAGGCGAAGAAGCGGCTTCTTCGCACACAGAGCATTGTGGCGAGCGCAGGGAGCTCCTGAGAGCGGTTTGTGCCGAAAGAAGCCCGGGACCGGCACTTAGCTTCGGAGAGCTGCGTATCTGCGTCTTCTGCGTGTCTTGCCGCTCTACACTCAGCAAAAAGCTTTCCCACCATATCTTGCAAGGAGAAACTCTGCCAGGAAAGAAAACATCCAAAATCTTGTTCTAAAGCTTGCACGGGTGTCTGCAAAGAGTTTGGCAAGAATGAAAGGTAGTTGTCCAAAACTCGTTCTTTTCCAATAGAATAACCATGGAAAAGGCAGGAGAGTGGTAAAGTACTATTTTCTCTGAGTCTGAATGCTGCCCACACTGTGCCTGTGTGCTGCAGCTTGCATCTTCGCCTTTGGGAAGCTGCCGCTCGCCGATTCTCCCGGAGGCGAAGAAGCGGCTTCTTCGCACACAGAGCATTGTGGCGAGCGCAGGGAGCTCCTGAGAGCGGTTTGTGCCGAAAGAAGCCCGGGACCGGCACTTAGCTTCGGAGAGCTGCGTATCTGCGTCTTCTGCGTGTCTTGCCGCTCTACACTCAGCAAAAAGCTTTTCCAGCATATCTTGCAAGGAGAAACTCTGCCAGGAAAGAAAACATCCAAAATCTTGTTCTAAAGCTTGCACGGGGGTCTGCAAAGAGTTTGGCAAGAATGAAAGGTAGTTGTCCAAAACTCGTTCTTTTCCAATAGAATAACCATGGAAAAGGCAGGAGAGTGGTAAAGTACTGTTTTCTCTGAGTCTGAATGCTGCCCACACTGTGCCTGTGTGCTGCAGCTTGCATCTTCGCCTTTGGGAAGCTGCCGCTCGCCGATTCTCCCGGAGGCGAAGAAGCGGCTTCTTCGCACACAGAGCATTGTGGCGAGCGCAGGGAGCTCCTGAGAGCGGTTTGTGCCGAAAGAAGCCTGGGACCGGCACTTAGCTTCGGAGAGCTGCGTATCTGCGTCTTCTGCGTGTCTTGCCGCTCTACACTCAGCCAAAAGCTTTTCCACCATATCTTGCAAGGAGAAACTCTGCCAGGAAAGAAAACATCCAAAATCTTGTTCTAAAGCTTGCACGGGGGTCTGCAAAGAGTTTGGCAAGAATGAAAGGTAGTTGTCCAAAACTCGTTCTTTTCCACTATAATAACCATGGAAAAGGCAGGAGAGTGGTAAAGTACTGTTTTCTCTAAGTCTGAATGCTGCCCACACTGTGCCTGTGTGCTGCAGCTTGCATCTTTGCCTTTGGGAAGCTGCCGCTCGCCGATTCTCCCGCAGGCGAAGAAGCGGCTTCTTCGCACACAGAGCATTGTGGCGAGCGCAGGGAGCTCCTGAGAGCGGTTTGTGCCGAAAGAAGCCCGGGACCGGCACTTAGCTTCGGAGAGCTGCGTATCTGCGTCTTCTGCGTGTCTTGCCGCTCTACACTCAGCAAAAAGCTTTTCCAGCATATCTTGCAAGGAGAAACTCTGCCAGGAAAGAAAACATCCAAAATCTTGTTCTAAAGCTTGCACGGGGGTCTGCAAAGAGTTTGGCAAGAATGAAAGGTAGTTGTCCAAAACTCGTTCTTTTCCACTAGAATAACCATGGAAAAGGCAGGAGAGTGGTAAAGTACTGTTTTCTCTAAGTCTGAATGCTGCCCACACTGTGCCTGTGTGCTGCAGCTTGCATCTTCGCCTTTGGGAAGCTGCCGCTCGCCGATTCTCCCGGAGGCGAAGAAGCGGCTTCTTCGCACACAGAGCATTGTGGCGAGCGCAGGGAGCTCCTGAGAGCGGTTTGTGCCGAAAGAAGCCCGGGACCGGCACTTAGCTTCGGAGAGCTGCGTATCTGCGTCTTCTGCGTGTCTTGCCGCTCTACACTCAGCAAAAAGCTTTTCCAGCATATCTTGCAAGGAGAAACTCTGCCAGGAAAGAAAACATCCAAAATCTTGTTCTAAAGCTTGCACGGAGGTCTGCAAAGAGTTTGGCAAGAATGAAAGGTAGTTGTCCAAAACTCGTTCTTTTCCAATAGAATAACCATGGAAAAGGCAGGAGAGTGGTAAAGTACTGTTTTATCTATGTCTGAAGGCTGCCCACACTGTGCCTGTGTGCTGCAGCTTGCATCTTCGCCTTTGGGAAGCTGCCGCTCGCCGATTCTCCCGGAGGCGAAGAAGCGGCTTCTTCGCACACAGAGCATTGTGGCGAGCGCAGGGAGCTCCTGAGAGCGGTTTGTGCCGAAAGAAGCCCGGGACCGGCACTTAGCTTCGGAGAGCTGCGTATCTGCGTCTTCTGCATGTCTTGCCGCTCTACACTCAGCAAAAAGCTTTTCCAGCATATCTTGCAAGGAGAAACTCTGCCAGGAAAGAAAACATCCAAAATCTTGTTCTAAAGCTTGCACGGGGGTCTGCAAAGAGTTTGGCAAGAATGAAAGGTAGTTGTCCAAAACTCGTTCTTTTCCAATAGAATAACCATGGAAAAGGCAGGAGAGTGGTAAAGTACTGTTTTCTCTAAGTCTGAAGGCTGCCCACACTGTGCCTGTGTGCTGCAGCTTGCATCTTCGCCTTTGGGAAGCTGCCGCTCGCCGATTCTCCCGGAGGCGAAGAAGCGGCTTCTTCGCACACAGAGCATTGTGGCGAGCGCAGGGAGCTCCTGAGAGCGGTTTGTGCCGAAAGAAGCCCGGGACCGGCACTTAGCTTCGGAGAGCTGCGTATCTGCGTCTTCTGCGTGTCTTGCCGCTCTACACTCAGCAAAAAGCTTTTCCAGCATATCTTGCAAGGAGAAACTCTGCCAGGAAAGAAAACATCCAAAATCTTGTTCTAAAGCTTGCACGGGGGTCTGCAAAGAGTTTGGCAAGAATGAAAGGTAGTTGTCCAAACCTCGTTCTTTTCCAATAGAATAACCATGGAAAAGGCAGGAGAGTGGTAAAGTACTGTTTTCTCTAAGTCTGAAGGCTGCCCACACTGTGCCTGTGTGCTGCAGCTTGCATCTTCGCCTTTGGGAAGCTGCCGCTCGCCGATTCTCCCGGAGGCGAAGAAGCGGCTTCTTCGCACACAGAGCATTGTGGCGAGCGCAGGGAGCTCCTGAGAGCGGTTTGTGCCGAAAGAAGCCCGGGACCGGCACTTAGCTTCGGAGAGCTGCGTATCTGCGTCTTCTGCGTGTCTTGCCGCTCTACACTCAGCAAAAAGCTTTTCCAGCATATCTTGCAAGGAGAAACTCTGCCAGGAAAGAAAACATCCAAAATCTTGTTCTAAAGCTTGCACGGGGGTCTGCAAAGAGTTTGGCAAGAATGAAAGGTAGTTGTCCAAAACTCGTTCTTTTCCAATAGAATAACCATGGAAAAGGCAGGAGAGTGGTAAAGTACTGTTTTCTCTGAGTCTGAATGCTGCCCACACTGTGCCTGTGTGCTGCAGCTTGCATCTTCGCCTTTGGGAAGCTGCCGCTCGCCGATTCTCCCGGAGGCGAAGAAGCGGCTTCTTCGCACACAGAGCATTGTGGCGAGCGCAGGGAGCTCCTGAGAGCGGTTTGTGCCGAAAGAAGCCTGGGACCGGCACTTAGCTTCGGAGAGCTGCGTATCTGCGTCTTCTGCGTGTCTTGCCGCTCTACACTCAGCCAAAAGCTTTTCCACCATATCTTGCAAGGAGAAACTCTGCCAGGAAAGAAAACATCCAAAATCTTGTTCTAAAGCTTGCACGGGGGTCTGCAAAGAGTTTGGCAAGAATGAAAGGTAGTTGTCCAAAACTCGTTCTTTTCCACTATAATAACCATGGAAAAGGCAGGAGAGTGGTAAAGTACTGTTTTCTCTAAGTCTGAATGCTGCCCACACTGTGCCTGTGTGCTGCAGCTTGCATCTTTGCCTTTGGGAAGCTGCCGCTCGCCGATTCTCCCGCAGGCGAAGAAGCGGCTTCTTCGCACACAGAGCATTGTGGCGAGCGCAGGGAGCTCCTGAGAGCGGTTTGTGCCGAAAGAAGCCCGGGACCGGCACTTAGCTTCGGAGAGCTGCGTATCTGCGTCTTCTGCGTGTCTTGCCGCTCTACACTCAGCAAAAAGCTTTTCCAGCATATCTTGCAAGGAGAAACTCTGCCAGGAAAGAAAACATCCAAAATCTTGTTCTAAAGCTTGCACGGGGGTCTGCAAAGAGTTTGGCAAGAATGAAAGGTAGTTGTCCAAAACTCGTTCTTTTCCACTAGAATAACCATGGAAAAGGCAGGAGAGTGGTAAAGTACTGTTTTCTCTAAGTCTGAATGCTGCCCACACTGTGCCTGTGTGCTGCAGCTTGCATCTTCGCCTTTGGGAAGCTGCCGCTCGCCGATTCTCCCGGAGGCGAAGAAGCGGCTTCTTCGCACACAGAGCATTGTGGCGAGCGCAGGGAGCTCCTGAGAGCGGTTTGTGCCGAAAGAAGCCCGGGACCGGCACTTAGCTTCGGAGAGCTGCGTATCTGCGTCTTCTGCGTGTCTTGCCGCTCTACACTCAGCAAAAAGCTTTTCCAGCATATCTTGCAAGGAGAAACTCTGCCAGGAAAGAAAACATCCAAAATCTTGTTCTAAAGCTTGCACGGAGGTCTGCAAAGAGTTTGGCAAGAATGAAAGGTAGTTGTCCAAAACTCGTTCTTTTCCAATAGAATAACCATGGAAAAGGCAGGAGAGTGGTAAAGTACTGTTTTCTCTATGTCTGAAGGCTGCCCACACTGTGCCTGTGTGCTGCAGCTTGCATCTTCGCCTTTGGGAAGCTGCCGCTCGCCGATTCTCCCGGAGGCGAAGAAGCGGCTTCTTCGCACACAGAGCATTGTGGCGAGCGCAGGGAGCTCCTGAGAGCGGTTTGTGCCGAAAGAAGCCCGGGACCGGCACTTAGCTTCGGAGAGCTGCGTATCTGCGTCTTCTGCATGTCTTGCCGCTCTACACTCAGCAAAAAGCTTTTCCAGCATATCTTGCAAGGAGAAACTCTGCCAGGAAAGAAAACATCCAAAATCTTGTTCTAAAGCTTGCACGGGGGTCTGCAAAGAGTTTGGCAAGAATGAAAGGTAGTTGTCCAAAACTCGTTCTTTTCCAATAGAATAACCATGGAAAAGGCAGGAGAGTGGTAAAGTACTGTTTTCTCTAAGTCTGAAGGCTGCCCACACTGTGCCTGTGTGCTGCAGCTTGCATCTTCGCCTTTGGGAAGCTGCCGCTCGCCGATTCTCCCGGAGGCGAAGAAGCGGCTTCTTCGCACACAGAGCATTGTGGCGAGCGCAGGGAGCTCCTGAGAGCGGTTTGTGCCGAAAGAAGCCCGGGACCGGCACTTAGCTTCGGAGAGCTGCGTATCTGCGTCTTCTGCGTGTCTTGCCGCTCTACACTCAGCAAAAAGCTTTTCCACCATATCTTGCAAGGAGAAACTCTGCCAGGAAAGAAAACATCCAAAATCTTGTTCTAAAGCTTGCACGGGGGTCTGCAAAGAGTTTGGCAAGAATGAAAGGTAGTTGTCCAAAACTCGTTCTTTTCCAATAGAATAACCATGGAAAAGGCAGGAGAGTGGTAAAGTACTGTTTTCTCGAAGTCTGAAGGCTGCCCACACTGTGCCTGTGTGCTGCAGCTTGCATCTTCGCCTTTGGGAAGCTGCCGCTCGCCGATTCTCCCGGAGGCGAAGAAGCGGCTTCTTCGCACACAGAGCATTGTGGCGAGCGCAGGGAGCTCCTGAGAGCGGTTTGTGCCGAAAGAAGCCCGGGACCGGCACTTAGCTTCGGAGAGCTGCGTATCTGCGTCTTCTGCGTGTCTTGCCGCTCTACACTCAGCAAAAAGCTTTTCCACCATATCTTGCAAGGAGAAACTCTGCCAGGAAAGAAAACATCCAAAATCTTGTTCTAAAGCTTGCACGGGGGTCTGCAAAGAGTTTGGCAAGAATGAAAGGTAGTTGTCCAAAACTCGTTCTTTTCCAATAGAATAACCATGGAAAAGGCAGGAGAGTGGTAAAGTACTGTTTTCTCTGAGTCTGAATGCTGCCCACACTGTGCCTGTGTGCTGCAGCTTGCATCTTCGCCTTTGGGAAGCTGCCGCTCGCCGATTCTCCCGGAGGCGAAGAAGCGGCTTCTTCGCACACAGAGCATTGTGGCGAGCGCAGGGAGCTCCTGAGAGCGGTTTGTGCCGAAAGAAGCCTGGGACCGGCACTTAGCTTCGGAGAGCTGCGTATCTGCGTCTTCTGCGTGTCTTGCCGCTCTACACTCAGCCAAAAGCTTTTCCACCATATCTTGCAAGGAGAAACTCTGCCAGGAAAGAAAACATCCAAAATCTTGTTCTAAAGCTTGCATGGGGGTCTGCAAAGAGTTTGGCAAGAATGAAAGGTAGTTGTCCAAAACTCGTTCTTTTCCAATAGAATAACCATGGAAAAGGCAGGAGAGTGGTAAAGTACTGTTTTCTCTGAGTCTGAATGCTGCCCACACTGTGCCTGTGTGCTGCAGCTTGCATCTTCGCCTTTGGGAAGCTGCCGCTCGCCGATTCTCCCGGAGGCGAAGAAGCGGCTTCTTCGCACACAGAGCATTGTGGCGAGCGCAGGGAGCTCCTGAGAGCGGTTTGTGCCGAAAGAAGCCTGGGACCGGCACTTAGCTTCGGAGAGCTGCGTATCTGCGTCTTCTGCGTGTCTTGCCGCTCTACACTCAGCCAAAAGCTTTTCCACCATATCTTGCAAGGAGAAACTCTGCCAGGAAAGAAAACATCCAAAATCTTGTTCTAAAGCTTGCACGGGGGTCTGCAAAGAGTTTGGCAAGAATGAAAGGTAGTTGTCCAAAACTCGTTCTTTTCCAATAGAATAACCATGGAAAAGGCAGGAGAGTGGTAAAGTACTGTTTTCTCTAAGTCTGAATGCTGCCCACACTGCGCCTGTGTGCTGCAGCTTGCATCTTCGCCTTTGGGAAGCTGCCGCTCGCCGATTCTCCCGCAGGCGAAGAAGCGGCTTCTTCGCACACAGAGCATTGTGGCGAGCGCAGGGAGCTCCTGAGAGCGGTTTGTGCCGAAAGAAGCCCGGGACCGGCACTTAGCTTCGGAGAGCTGCGTATCTGCGTCTTCTGCGTGTCTTGCCGCTCTACACTCAGCAAAAAGCTTTTCCAGCATATCTTGCAAGGAGAAACTCTGCCAGGAAAGAAAACATCCAAAATCTTGTTCTAAAGCTTGCACGGGGGTCTGCAAAGAGTTTGGCAAGAATGAAAGGTAGTTGTCCAAAACTCGTTCTTTTCCAATAGAATAACCATGGAAAAGGCAGGAGAGTGGTAAAGTACTGTTTTCTCTGAGTCTGAATGCTGCCCACACTGTGCCTGTGTGCTGCAGCTTGCATCTTCGCCTTTGGGAAGCTGCCGCTCGCCGATTCTCCCGGAGGCGAAGAAGCGGCTTCTTCGCACACAGAGCATTGTGGCGAGCGCAGGGAGCTCCTGAGAGCGGTTTGTGCCGAAAGAAGCCCGGGACCGGCACTTAGCTTCGGAGAGCTGCGTATCTGCGTCTTCTGCGTGTCTTGCCGCTCTACACTCAGCAAAAAGCTTTTCCAGCATATCTTGCAAGGAGAAACTCTGCCAGGAAAGAAAACATCCAAAATCTTGTTCTAAAGCTTGCACGGGGGTCTGCAAAGAGTTTGGCAAGAATGAAAGGTAGTTGTCCAAAACTCGTTCTTTTCCAATAGAATAACCATGGAAAAGGCAGGAGAGTGGTAAAGTACTGTTTTCTCTAAGTCTGAAGGCTGCCCACACTGTGCCTGTGTGCTGCAGCTTGCATCTTCGCCTTTGGGAAGCTGCCGCTCGCCGATTCTCCCGGAGGCGAAGAAGCGGCTTCTTCGCACACAGAGCATTGTGGCGAGCGCAGGGAGCTCCTGAGAGCGGTTTGTGCCGAAAGAAGCCCGGGACCGGCACTTAGCTTCGGAGAGCTGCGTATCTGCGTCTTCTGCGTGTCTTGCCGCTCTACACTCAGCAAAAAGCTTTTCCAGCATATCTTGCAAGGAGAAACTCTGCCAGGAAAGAAAACATCCAAAATCTTGTTCTAAAGCTTGCACGGGGGTCTGCAAAGAGTTTGGCAAGAATGAAAGGTAGTTGTTCAAAACTCGTTCTTTTCCAATAGAATAACCATGGAAAAGGCAGGAGAGTGGTAAAGTACTGTTTTCTCTAAGTCTGAAGGCTGCCCACACTGTGCCTGTGTGCTGCAGCTTGCATCTTCGCCTTTGGGAAGCTGCCGCTCGCCGATTCTCCCGGAGGCGAAGAAGCGGCTTCTTCGCACACAGAGCATTGTGGCGAGCGCAGGGAGCTCCTGAGAGCGGTTTGTGCCGAAAGAAGCCCGGGACCGGCACTTAGCTTCGGAGAGCTGCGTATCTGCGTCTTCTGCGTGTCTTGCCGCTCTACACTCAGCAAAAAGCTTTTCCACCATATCTTGCAAGGAGAAACTCTGCCAGGAAAGAAAACATCCAAAATCTTGTTCTAAAGCTTGCACGGGGGTCTGCAAAGAGTTTGGCAACAATGAAAGGTAGTTGTCCAAAACTCGTTCTTTTCCAATAGAATAACCATGGAAAAGGCAGGAGAGTGGTAAAGTACTGTTTTCTCTAAGTCTGAAGGCTGCCCACACTGTGCCTGTGTGCTGCAGCTTGCATCTTCGCCTTTGGGAAGCTGCCGCTCGCCGATTCTCCCGCAGGCGAAGAAGCGGCTTCTTCGCACACAGAGCATTGTGGCGAGCGCAGGGAGCTCCTGAGAGCGGTTTGTGCCGAAAGAAGCCCGGGACCGGCACTTAGCTTCGGAGAGCTGCGTATCTGCGTCTTCTGCGTGTCTTGCCGCTCTACACTCAGCAAAAAGCTTTTCCACCATATCTTGCAAGGAGAAACTCTGCCAGGAAAGAAAACATCCAAAATCTTGTTCTAAAGCTTGCACGGGGGTCTGCAAAGAGTTTGGCAAGAATGAAAGGTAGTTGTCCAAAACTCGTTCTTTTCCAATAGAATAACCATGGAAAAGGCAGGAGAGTGGTAAAGTACTGTTTTCTCTAAGTCGGAAGGCTGCCCACACTGTGCCTGTGTGCTGCAGCTTGCATCTTTGCCTTTGGGAAGCTGCCGCTCGCCGATTCTCCCGCAGGCGAAGAAGCGGCTTCTTCGCACACAGAGCATTGTGGCGAGCGCAGGGAGCTCCTGAGAGCGGTTTGTGCCGAAAGAAGCCCGGGACCGGCACTTAGCTTCGGAGAGCTGCGTATCTGCGTCTTCTGCGTGTCTTGCCGCTCTACACTCAGCAAAAAGCTTTCCCACCATATCTTGCAAGGAGAAACTCTGCCAGGAAAGAAAACATCCAAAATCTTGTTCTAAAGCTTGCACGGGGGTCTGCAAAGAGTTTGGCAAGAATGAAAGGTAGTTGTCCAAAACTCGTTCTTTTCCAATAGAATAACCATGGAAAAGGCAGGAGAGTGGTAAAGTACTATTTTCTCTGAGTCTGAATGCTGCCCACACTGTGCCTGTGTGCTGCAGCTTGCATCTTCGCCTTTGGGAAGCTGCCGCTCGCCGATTCTCCCGGAGGCGAAGAAGCGGCTTCTTCGCACACAGAGCATTGTGGCGAGCGCAGGGAGCTCCTGAGAGCGGTTTGTGCCGAAAGAAGCCCGGGACCGGCACTTAGCTTCGGAGAGCTGCGTATCTGCGTCTTCTGCGTGTCTTGCCGCTCTACACTCAGCAAAAAGCTTTTCCAGCATATCTTGCAAGGAGAAACTCTGCCAGGAAAGAAAACATCCAAAATCTTGTTCTAAAGCTTGCACGGGGGTCTGCAAAGAGTTTGGCAAGAATGAAAGGTAGTTGTCCAAAACTCGTTCTTTTCCAATAGAATAACCATGGAAAAGGCAGGAGAGTGGTAAAGTACTGTTTTCTCTGAGTCTGAATGCTGCCCACACTGTGCCTGTGTGCTGCAGCTTGCATCTTCGCCTTTGGGAAGCTGCCGCTCGCCGATTCTCCCGCAGGCGAAGAAGCGGCTTCTTCGCACACAGAGCATTGTGGCGAGCGCAGGGAGCTCCTGAGAGCGGTTTGTGCCGAAAGAAGCCTGGGACCGGCACTTAGCTTCGGAGAGCTGCGTATCTGCGTCTTCTGCGTGTCTTGCCGCTCTACACTCAGCCAAAAGCTTTTCCACCATATCTTGCAAGGAGAAACTCTGCCAGGAAAGAAAACATCCAAAATCTTGTTCTAAAGCTTGCACGGGGGTCTGCAAAGAGTTTGGCAAGAATGAAAGGTAGTTGTCCAAAACTCGTTCTTTTCCACTATAATAACCATGGAAAAGGCAGGAGAGTGGTAAAGTACTGTTTTCTCTAAGTCTGAATGCTGCCCACACTGTGCCTGTGTGCTGCAGCTTGCATCTTTGCCTTTGGGAAGCTGCCGCTCGCCGATTCTCCCGGAGGCGAAGAAGCGGCTTCTTCGCACACAGAGCATTGTGGCGAGCGCAGGGAGCTCCTGAGAGCGGTTTGTGCCGAAAGAAGCCCGGGACCGGCACTTAGCTTCGGAGAGCTGCGTATCTGCGTCTTCTGCGTGTCTTGCCGCTCTACACTCAGCAAAAAGCTTTTCCAGCATATCTTGCAAGGAGAAACTCTGCCAGGAAAGAAAACATCCAAAATCTTGTTCTAAAGCTTGCACGGGGGTCTGCAAAGAGTTTGGCAAGAATGAAAGGTAGTTGTCCAAAACTCGTTCTTTTCCACTAGAATAACCATGGAAAAGGCAGGAGAGTGGTAAAGTACTGTTTTCTCTAAGTCTGAATGCTGCCCACACTGTGCCTGTGTGCTGCAGCTTGCATCTTCGCCTTTGGGAAGCTGCCGCTCGCCGATTCTCCCGGAGGCGAAGAAGCGGCTTCTTCGCACACAGAGCATTGTGGCGAGCGCAGGGAGCTCCTGAGAGCGGTTTGTGCCGAAAGAAGCCCGGGACCGGCACTTAGCTTCGGAGAGCTGCGTATCTGCGTCTTCTGCGTGTCTTGCCGCTCTACACTCAGCAAAAAGCTTTTCCAGCATATCTTGCAAGGAGAAACTCTGCCAGGAAAGAAAACATCCAAAATCTTGTTCTAAAGCTTGCACGGGGGTCTGCAAAGAGTTTGGCAAGAATGAAAGGTAGTTGTCCAAAACTCGTTCTTTTCCAATAGAATAACCATGGAAAAGGCAGGAGAGTGGTAAAGTACTGTTTTCTCTAAGTCTGAATGCTGCCCACACTGTGCCTGTGTGCTGCAGCTTGCATCTTCGCCTTTGGGAAGCTGCCGCTCGCCGATTCTCCCGGAGGCGAAGAAGCGGCTTCTTCGCACACAGAGCATTGTGGCGAGCGCAGGGAGCTCCTGAGAGCGGTTTGTGCCGAAAGAAGCCCGGGACCGGCACTTAGCTTCGGAGAGCTGCGTATCTGCGTCTTCTGCGTGTCTTGCCGCTCTACACTCAGCAAAAAGCTTTTCCACCATATCTTGCAAGGAGAAACTCTGCCAGGAAAGAAAACATCCAAAATCTTGTTCTAAAGCTTGCACGGAGGTCTGCAAAGAGTTTGGCAAGAATGAAAGGTAGTTGTCCAAAACTCGTTCTTTTCCAATAGAATAACCATGGAAAAGGCAGGAGAGTGGTAAAGTACTGTTTTCTCTATGTCTGAAGGCTGCCCACACTGTGCCTGTGTGCTGCAGCTTGCATCTTCGCCTTTGGGAAGCTGCCGCTCGCCGATTCTCCCGGAGGCGAAGAAGCGGCTTCTTCGCACACAGAGCATTGTGGCGAGCGCAGGGAGCTCCTGAGAGCGGTTTGTGCCGAAAGAAGCCCGGGACCGGCACTTAGCTTCGGAGAGCTGCGTATCTGCGTCTTCTGCATGTCTTGCCGCTCTACACTCAGCAAAAAGCTTTTCCAGCATATCTTGCAAGGAGAAACTCTGCCAGGAAAGAAAACATCCAAAATCTTGTTCTAAAGCTTGCACGGGGGTCTGCAAAGAGTTTGGCAAGAATGAAAGGTAGTTGTCCAAAACTCGTTCTTTTCCAATAGAATAACCATGGAAAAGGCAGGAGAGTGGTAAAGTACTGTTTTCTCTAAGTCTGAAGGCTGCCCACACTGTGCCTGTGTGCTGCAGCTTGCATCTTCGCCTTTGGGAAGCTGCCGCTCGCCGATTCTCCCAGAGGCGAAGAAGCGGCTTCTTCGCACACAGAGCATTGTGGCGAGCGCAGGGAGCTCCTGAGAGCGGTTTGTGCCGAAAGAAGCCCGGGACCGGCACTTAGCTTCGGAGAGCTGCGTATCTGCGTCTTCTGCGTGTCTTGCCGCTCTACACTCAGCAAAAAGCTTTTCCACCATATCTTGCAAGGAGAAACTCTGCCAGGAAAGAAAACATCCAAAATCTTGTTCTAAAGCTTGCACGGGGGTCTGCAAAGAGTTTGGCAAGAATGAAAGGTAGTTGTCCAAAACTCGTTCTTTTCCAATAGAATAACCATGGAAAAGGCAGGAGAGTGGTAAAGTACTGTTTTCTCTAAGTCGGAAGGCTGCCCACACTGTGCCTGTGTGCTGCAGCTTGCATCTTTGCCTTTGGGAAGCTGCCGCTCGCCGATTCTCCCGCAGGCGAAGAAGCGGCTTCTTCGCACACAGAGCATTGTGGCGAGCGCAGGGAGCTGCTGAGAGCGGTTTGTGCCGAAAGAAGCCCGGGACCGGCACTTAGCTTCGGAGAGCTGCGTATCTGCGTCTTCTGCGTGTCTTGCCGCTCTACACTCAGCAAAAAGCTTTCCCACCATATCTTGCAAGGAGAAACTCTGCCAGGAAAGAAAACATCCAAAATCTGGTTCTAAAGCTTGCACGGGGGTCTGCAAAGAGTTTGGCAAGAATGAAAGGTAGTTGTCCAAAACTCGTTCTTTTCCAATAGAATAACCATGGAAAAGGCAGGAGAGTGGTAAAGTACTATTTTCTCTGAGTCTGAATGCTGCCCACACTGTGCCTGTGTGCTGCAGCTTGCATCTTCGCCTTTGGGAAGCTGCCGCTCGCCGATTCTCCCGGAGGCGAAGAAGCGGCTTCTTCGCACACAGAGCATTGTGGCGAGCGCAGGGAGCTCCTGAGAGCGGTTTGTGCCGAAAGAAGCCCGGGACCGGCACTTAGCTTCGGAGAGCTGCGTATCTGCGTCTTCTGCGTGTCTTGCCGCTCTACACTCAGCCAAAAGCTTTTCCACCATATCTTGCAAGGAGAAACTCTGCCAGGAAAGAAAACATCCAAAATCTTGTTCTAAAGCTTGCACGGGGGTCTGCAAAGAGTTTGGCAAGAATGAAAGGTAGTTGTCCAAAACTCGTTCTTTTCCAATAGAATAACCATGGAAAAGGCAGGAGAGTGGTAAAGTACTGTTTTCTCTAAGTCTGAATGCTGCCCACACTGTGCCTGTGTGCTGCAGCTTGCATCTTCGCCTTTGGGAAGCTGCCGCTCGCCGATTCTCCCAGAGGCGAAGAAGCGGCTTCTTCGCACACAGAGCATTGTGGCGAGCGCAGGGAGCTCCTGAGAGCGGTTTGTGCCGAAAGAAGCCCGGGACCGGCACTTAGCTTCGGAGAGCTGCGTATCTGCGTCTTCTGCGTGTCTTGCCGCTCTACACTCAGCAAAAAGCTTTTCCACCATATCTTGCAAGGAGAAACTCTGCCAGGAAAGAAAACATCCAAAATCTTGTTCTAAAGCTTGCACGGAGGTCTGCAAAGAGTTTGGCAAGAATGAAAGGTAGTTGTCCAAAACTCGTTCTTTTCCAATAGAATAACCATGGAAAAGGCAGGAGAGTGGTAAAGTACTGTTTTCTCTATGTCTGAAGGCTGCCCACACTGTGCCTGTGTGCTGCAGCTTGCATCTTCGCCTTTGGGAAGCTGCCGCTCGCCGATTCTCCCGGAGGCGAAGAAGCGGCTTCTTCGCACACAGAGCATTGTGGCGAGCGCAGGGAGCTCCTGAGAGCGGTTTGTGCCGAAAGAAGCCCGGGACCGGCACTTAGCTTCGGAGAGCTGCGTATCTGCGTCTTCTGCATGTCTTGCCGCTCTACACTCAGCAAAAAGCTTTTCCAGCATACCTTGCAAGGAGAAACTCTGCCAGGAAAGAAAACATCCAAAATCTTGTTCTAAAGCTTGCACGGGGGTCTGCAAAGAGTTTGGCAAGAATGAAAGGTAGTTGTCCAAAACTCGTTCTTTTCCAATAGAATAACCATGGAAAAGGCAGGAGAGTGGTAAAGTACTGTTTTCTCTAAGTCTGAAGGCTGCCCACACTGTGCCTGTGTGCTGCAGCTTGCATCTTCGCCTTTGGGAAGCTGCCGCTCGCCGATTCTCCCAGAGGCGAAGAAGCGGCTTCTTCGCACACAGAGCATTGTGGCGAGCGCAGGGAGCTCCTGAGAGCGGTTTGTGCCGAAAGAAGCCCGGGACCGGCACTTAGCTTCGGAGAGCTGCGTATCTGCGTCTTCTGCGTGTCTTGCCGCTCTACACTCAGCAAAAAGCTTTTCCAGCATATCTTGCAAGGAGAAACTCTGCCAGGAAAGAAAACATCCAAAATCTTGTTCTAAAGCTTGCACGGGGGTCTGCAAAGAGTTTGGCAAGAATGAAAGGTAGTTGTCCAAAACTCGTTCTTTTCCAATAGAATAACCATGGAAAAGGCAGGAGAGTGGTAAAGTACTGTTTTCTCTAAGTCGGAAGGCTGCCCACACTGTGCCTGTGTGCTGCAGCTTGCATCTTTGCCTTTGGGAAGCTGCCGCTCGCCGATTCTCCCGCAGGCGAAGAAGCGGCTTCTTCGCACACAGAGCATTGTGGCGAGCGCAGGGAGCTCCTGAGAGCGGTTTGTGCCGAAAGAAGCCCGGGACCGGCACTTAGCTTCGGAGAGCTGCGTATCTGCGTCTTCTGCGTGTCTTGCCGCTCTACACTCAGCAAAAAGCTTTCCCACCATATCTTGCAAGGAGAAACTCTGCCAGGAAAGAAAACATCCAAAATCTGGTTCTAAAGCTTGCACGGGGGTCTGCAAAGAGTTTGGCAAGAATGAAAGGTAGTTGTCCAAAACTCGTTCTTTTCCAATAGAATAACCATGGAAAAGGCAGGAGAGTGGTAAAGTACTATTTTCTCTGAGTCTGAATGCTGCCCACACTGTGCCTGTGTGCTGCAGCTTGCATCTTCGCCTTTGGGAAGCTGCCGCTCGCCGATTCTCCCGGAGGCGAAGAAGCGGCTTCTTCGCACACAGAGCATTGTGGCGAGCGCAGGGAGCTCCTGAGAGCGGTTTGTGCCGAAAGAAGCCCGGGACCGGCACTTAGCTTCGGAGAGCTGCGTATCTGCGTCTTCTGCGTGTCTTGCCGCTCTACACTCAGCAAAAAGCTTTTCCAGCATATCTTGCAAGGAGAAACTCTGCCAGGAAAGAAAACATCCAAAATCTTGTTCTAAAGCTTGCACGGGGGTCTGCAAAGAGTTTGGCAAGAATGAAAGGTAGTTGTCCAAAACTCGTTCTTTTCCAATAGAATAACCATGGAAAAGGCAGGAGAGTGGTAAAGTACTGTTTTCTCTGAGTCTGAATGCTGCCCACACTGTGCCTGTGTGCTGCAGCTTGCATCTTCGCCTTTGGGAAGCTGCCGCTCGCCGATTCTCCCGGAGGCGAAGAAGCGGCTTCTTCGCACACAGAGCATTGTGGCGAGCGCAGGGAGCTCCTGAGAGCGGTTTGTGCCGAAAGAAGCCTGGGACCGGCACTTAGCTTCGGAGAGCTGCGTATCTGCGTCTTCTGCGTGTCTTGCCGCTCTACACTCAGCCAAAAGCTTTTCCACCATATCTTGCAAGGAGAAACTCTGCCAGGAAAGAAAACATCCAAAATCTTGTTCTAAAGCTTGCACGGGGGTCTGCAAAGAGTTTGGCAAGAATGAAAGGTAGTTGTCCAAAACTCGTTCTTTTCCACTATAATAACCATGGAAAAGGCAGGAGAGTGGTAAAGTACTGTTTTCTCTAAGTCTGAATGCTGCCCACACTGTGCCTGTGTGCTGCAGCTTGCATCTTTGCCTTTGGGAAGCTGCCGCTCGCCGATTCTCCCGCAGGCGAAGAAGCGGCTTCTTCGCACACAGAGCATTGTGGCGAGCGCAGGGAGCTCCTGAGAGCGGTTTGTGCCGAAAGAAGCCCGGGACCGGCACTTAGCTTCGGAGAGCTGCGTATCTGCGTCTTCTGCGTGTCTTGCCGCTCTACACTCAGCAAAAAGCTTTTCCAGCATATCTTGCAAGGAGAAACTCTGCCAGGAAAGAAAACATCCAAAATCTTGTTCTAAAGCTTGCACGGGGGTCTGCAAAGAGTTTGGCAAGAATGAAAGGTAGTTGTCCAAAACTCGTTCTTTTCCACTAGAATAACCATGGAAAAGGCAGGAGAGTGGTAAAGTACTGTTTTCTCTAAGTCTGAATGCTGCCCACACTGTGCCTGTGTGCTGCAGCTTGCATCTTCGCCTTTGGGAAGCTGCCGCTCGCCGA
This sequence comes from Molothrus aeneus, assembly GCF_037042795.1. NCBI lineage: Eukaryota > Metazoa > Chordata > Aves > Passeriformes > Icteridae > Molothrus > Molothrus aeneus. The sequence continues at coordinate 47,375 of NW_027098796.1, forward strand.
TTCTCCCGGAGGCGAAGAAGCGGCTTCTTCGCACACAGAGAATTGTGGCGAGCGCAGGGAGCTCCTTGAGAGCGGTTTGTGCCGAAAGAAGCCCGGGACCGGCACTTAGCTTCGGAGAGCTGCGTATCTGCGTCTTCTGCGTGTCTTGCCTCTCTACACTCAGCAAAAAGCTTTTCCAGCATATCTTGCAAGGAGAAACTCTGCCAGGAAAGAAAACATCCAAAATCTTGTTCTAAAGCTTGCACGGGGGTCTGCAAAGAGTTTGGCAAGAATGAAAGGTAGTTGTCCAAAACTCGTTCTTTTCCAATAGAATAACCATGGAAAAGGCAGGAGAGTGGTAAAGTACTGTTTTCTCTAAGTCTGAAGGCTGCCCACACTGTGCCTGTGTGCTGCAGCTTGCATCTTCGCCTTTGGGAAGCTGCCGCTCGCCGATTCTCCCGGAGGCGAAGAAGCGGCTTCTTCGCACACAGAGCATTGTGGCGAGCGCAGGGAGCTCCTGAGAGCGGTTTGTGCCGAAAGAAGCCCGGGACCGGCACTTAGCTTCGGAGAGCTGCGTATCTGCGTCTTCTGCGTGTCTTGCCGCTCTACACTCAGCAAAAAGCTTTTCCAGCATATCTTGCAAGGAGAAACTCTGCCAGGAAAGAAAACATGCAAAATCTTGTTCTAAAGCTTGCACGGGGGTCTGCAAAGAGTTTGGCAAGAATGAAAGGTAGTTGTCCAAAACTCGTTCTTTTCCAATAGAATAACCATGGAAAAGGCAGGAGAGTGGTAAAGTACTGTTTTCTCTAAGTCTGAATGCTGCCCACACTGTGCCTGTGTGCTGCAGCTTGCATCTTCGCCTTTGGGAAGCTGCCGCTCGCCGATTCTCCCGCAGGCGAAGAAGCGGCTTCTTCGCACACAGAGCATTGTGGCGAGCACAGGGAGCTCCTGAGAGCGGTTTGTGCCGAAAGAAGCCCGGGACCGGCACTTAGCTTCGGAGAGCTGCGTATCTGCGTCTTCTGCGTGTCTTGCCGCTCTACACTCAGCAAAAAGCTTTTCCAGCATATCTTGCAAGGAGAAACTCTGCCAGGAAAGAAAACATCCAAAATCTTGTTCTAAAGCTTGCACGGGGGTCTGCAAAGAGTTTGGCAAGAATGAAAGGTAGTTGTCCAAAACTCGTTCTTTTCCAATAGAATAACCATGGAAAAGGCAGGAGAGTGGTAAAGTACTGTTTTCTCTAAGTCTGAATGCTGCCCACACTGTGCCTGTGTGCTGCAGCTTGCATCTTCGCTTTTGGGAAGCTGCCGCTCGCCGATTCTCCCAGAGGCGAAGAAGCGGCTTCTTCGCACACAGAGCATTGTGGCGAGCGCAGGGAGCTCCTGAGAGCGGTTTGTGCCGAAAGAAGCCCGGGACCGGCACTTAGCTTCGGAGAGCTGCGTATCTGCGTCTTCTGCGTGTCTTGCCGCTCTACACTCAGCAAAAAGCTTTTCCACCATATCTTGCAAGGAGAAACTCTGCCAGGAAAGAAAACATCCAAAATCTTGTTCTAAAGCTTGCACGGAGGTCTGCAAAGAGTTTGGCAAGAATGAAAGGTAGTTGTCCAAAACTCGTTCTTTTCCAATAGAATAACCATGGAAAAGGCAGGAGAGTGGTAAAGTACTGTTTTCTCTATGTCTGAAGGCTGCCCACACTGTGCCTGTGTGCTGCAGCTTGCATCTTCGCCTTTGGGAAGCTGCCGCTCGCCGATTCTCCCGCAGGCGAAGAAGCGGCTTCTTCGCACACAGAGCATTGTGGCGAGCGCAGGGAGCTCCTGAGAGCGGTTTGTGCCGAAAGAAGCCCGGGACCGGCACTTAGCTTCGGAGAGCTGCGTATCTGCGTCTTCTGCATGTCTTGCCGCTCTACACTCAGCAAAAAGCTTTTCCAGCATATCTTGCAAGGAGAAACTCTGCCAGGAAAGAAAACATCCAAAATCTTGTTCTAAAGCTTGCACGGGGGTCTGCAAAGAGTTTGGCAAGAATGAAAGGTAGTTGTCCAAAACTCGTTCTTTTCCAATAGAATAACCATGGAAAAGGCAGGAGAGTGGTAAAGTACTGTTTTCTCTAAGTCTGAAGGCTGCCCACACTGTGCCTGTGTGCTGCAGCTTGCATCTTCGCCTTTGGGAAGCTGCCGCTCGCCGATTCTCCCGGAGGCGAAGAAGCGGCTTCTTCGCACACAGAGCATTGTGGCGAGCGCAGGGAGCTCCTGAGAGCGGTTTGTGCCGAAAGAAGCCCGGGACCGGCACTTAGCTTCGGAGAGCTGCGTATCTGCGTCTTCTGCGTGTCTTGCCGCTCTACACTCAGCAAAAAGCTTTTCCAGCATATCTTGCAAGGAGAAACTCTGCCAGGAAAGAAAACATCCAAAATCTTGTTCTAAAGCTTGCACGGGGGTCTGCAAAGAGTTTGGCAAGAATGAAAGGTAGTTGTCCAAAACTCGTTCTTTTCCAACAGAATAACCATGGAAAAGGCAGGAGAGTGGTAAAGTACTGTTTTCTCTAAGTCTGAATGCTGCCCACACTGTGCCTGTGTGCTGCAGCTTGCATCTTCGCCTTTGGGAAGCTGCCGCTCGCCGATTCTCCCGGAGGCGAAGAAGCGGCTTCTTCGCACACAGAGAATTGTGGCGAGCGCAGGGAGCTCCTTGAGAGCGGTTTGTGCCGAAAGAAGCCCGGGACCGGCACTTAGCTTCGGAGAGCTGCGTATCTGCGTCTTCTGCGTGTCTTGCCGCTCTACACTCAGCAAAAAGCTTTTCCAGCATATCTTGCAAGGAGAAACTCTGCCAGGAAAGAAAACATCCAAAATCTTGTTCTAAAGCTTGCACGGGGGTCTGCAAAGAGTTTGGCAAGAATGAAAGGTAGTTGTCCAAAACTCGTTCTTTTCCAATAGAATAACCATGGAAAAGGCAGGAGAGTGGTAAAGTACTGTTTTCTCTAAGTCTGAAGGCTGCCCACACTGTGCCTGTGTGCTGCAGCTTGCATCTTCGCCTTTGGGAAGCTGCCGCTCGCCGATTCTCCCGGAGGCGAAGAAGCGGCTTCTTCGCACACAGAGCATTGTGGCGAGCGCAGGGAGCTCCTGAGAGCGGTTTGTGCCGAAAGAAGCCCGGGACCGGCACTTAGCTTCGGAGAGCTGCGTATCTGCGTCTTCTGCGTGTCTTGCCGCTCTACACTCAGCAAAAAGCTTTTCCAGCATATCTTGCAAGGAGAAACTCTGCCAGGAAAGAAAACATCCAAAATCTTGTTCTAAAGCTTGCACGGGGGTCTGCAAAGAGTTTGGCAAGAATGAAAGGTAGTTGTCCAAAACTCGTTCTTTTCCAATAGAATAACCATGGAAAAGGCAGGAGAGTGGTAAAGTACTGTTTTCTCTAAGTCTGAATGCTGCCCACACTGTGCCTGTGTGCTGCAGCTTGCATCTTCGCCTTTGGGAAGCTGCCGCTCGCCGATTCTCCCGGAGGCGAAGAAGCGGCTTCTTCGCACACAGAGCATTGTGGCGAGCGCAGGGAGCTCCTTGAGAGCGGTTTGTGCCAAAAGAAGCCCGGGACCGGCACTTAGCTTCGGAGAGCTGCGTATCTGCGTCTTCTGCGTGTCTTGCCGCTCTACACTCAGCAAAAAGCTTTTCCAGCATATCTTGCAAGGAGAAACTCTGCCAGGAAAGAAAACATCCAAAATCTTGTTCTAAAGCTTGCACGGGGGTCTGCAAAGAGTTTGGCAAGAATGAAAGGTAGTTGTCCAAAACTCGTTCTTTTCCAATAGAATAACCATGGAAAAGGCAGGAGAGTGGTAAAGTACTGTTTTCTCTAAGTCTGAAGGCTGCCCACACTGTGCCTGTGTGCTGCAGCTTGCATCTTCGCCTTTGGCAAGCTGCCGCTCGCCGATTCTCCCGCAGGCGAAGAAGCGGCTTCTTCGCACACAGAGCATTGTGGCGAGCGCAGGGAGCTCCTGAGAGCGGTTTGTGCCGAAAGAAGCCCGGGACCGGCACTTAGCTTCGGAGAGCTGCGTATCTGCGTCTTCTGCGTGTCTTGCCGCTCTACACTCAGCAAAAAGCTTTTCCACCATATCTTGCAAGGAGAAACTCTGCCAGGAAAGAAAACATCCAAAATCTTGTTCTAAAGCTTGCACGGGGGTCTGCAAAGAGTTTGGCAAGAATGAAAGGTAGTTGTCCAAAACTCGTTCTTTTCCAATAGAATAACCATGGAAAAGGCAGGAGAGTGGTAAAGTACTGTTTTCTCTAAGTCTGAAGGCTGCCCACACTGTGCCTGTGTGCTGCAGCTTGCATCTTCGCCTTTGGGAAGCTGCCGCTCGCCGATTCTCCCGGAGGCGAAGAAGCGGCTTCTTCGCACACAGAGCATTGTGGCGAGCGCAGGGAGCTCCTGAGAGCGGTTTGTGCCGAAAGAAGCCCGGGACCGGCACTTAGCTTCGGAGAGCTGCGTATCTGCGTCTTCTGCGTGTCTTGCCGCTCTACACTCAGCAAAAAGCTTTTCCAGCATATCTTGCAAGGAGAAACTCTGCCAGGAAAGAAAACATCCAAAATCTTGTTCTAAAGCTTGCACGGGGGTCTGCAAAGAGTTTGGCAAGAATGAAAGGTAGTTGTCCAAAACTCGTTCTTTTCCAATAGAATAACCATGGAAAAGGCAGGAGAGTGGTAAAGTACTGTTTTCTCTAAGTCTGAAGGCTGCCCACACTGTGCCTGTGTGCTGCAGCTTGCATCTTCGCCTTTGGGAAGCTGCCGCTCGCCGATTCTCCCGCAGGCGAAGAAGCGGCTTCTTCGCACACAGAGCATTGTGGCGAGCGCAGGGAGCTCCTGAGAGCGGTTTGTGCCGAAAGAAGCCCGGGACCGGCGCTTAGCTTCGGAGAGCTGCGTATCTGCGTCTTCTGCGTGTCTTGCCGCTCTACACTCAGCAAAAAGCTTTTCCAGCATATCTTGCAAGGAGAAACTCTGCCAGGAAAGAAAACATCCAAAATCTTGTTCTAAAGCTTGCACGGGGGTCTGCAAAGAGTTTGGCAAGAATGAAAGGTAGTTGTCCAAAACTCGTTCTTTTCCAATAGAATAACCATGGAAAAGGCAGGAGAGTGGTAAAGTACTGTTTTCTCTAAGTCTGAAGGCTGCCCACACTGTGCCTGTGTGCTGCAGCTTGCATCTTCGCCTTTGGGAAGCTGCCGCTCGCCGATTCTCCCGGAGGCGAAGAAGCGGCTTCTTCGCACACAGAGCATTGTGGCGAGCGCAGGGAGCTCCTGAGAGCGGTTTGTGCCGAAAGAAGCCCGGGACCGGCACTTAGCTTCGGAGAGCTGCGTATCTGCGTCTTCTGCGTGTCTTGCCGCTCTACACTCAGCAAAAAGCTTTTCCAGCATATCTTGCAAGGAGAAACTCTGCCAGGAAAGAAAACATCCAAAATCTTGTTCTAAAGCTTGCACGGGGGTCTGCAAAGAGTTTGGCAAGAATGAAAGGTAGTTGTCCAAAACTCGTTCTTTTCCAATAGAATAACCATGGAAAAGGCAGGAGAGTGGTAAAGTACTGTTTTCTCTAAGTCTGAAGGCTGCCCACACTGTGCCTGTGTGCTGCAGCTTGCATCTTCGCCTTTGGGAAGCTGCCGCTCGCCGATTCTCCCAGAGGCGAAGAAGCGGCTTCTTCGCACACAGAGCATTGTGGCGAGCGCAGGGAGCTCCTGAGAGCGGTTTGTGCCGAAAGAAGCCCGGGACCGGCACTTAGCTTCGGAGAGCTGCGTATCTGCGTCTTCTGCGTGTCTTGCCGCTCTACACTCAGCAAAAAGCTTTTCCACCATATCTTGCAAGGAGAAACTCTGCCAGGAAAGAAAACATCCAAAATCTTGTTCTAAAGCTTGCACGGAGGTCTGCAAAGAGTTTGGCAAGAATGAAAGGTAGTTGTCCAAAACTCGTTCTTTTCCAATAGAATAACCATGGAAAAGGCAGGAGAGTGGTAAAGTACTGTTTTCTCTATGTCTGAAGGCTGCCCACACTGTGCCTGTGTGCTGCAGCTTGCATCTTCGCCTTTGGGAAGCTGCCGCTCGCCGATTCTCCCGCAGGCGAAGAAGCGGCTTCTTCGCACACAGAGCATTGTGGCGAGCGCAGGGAGCTCCTGAGAGCGGTTTGTGCCGAAAGAAGCCCGGGACCGGCACTTAGCTTCGGAGAGCTGCGTATCTGCGTCTTCTGCATGTCTTGCCGCTCTACACTCAGCAAAAAGCTTTTCCAGCATATCTTGCAAGGAGAAACTCTGCCAGGAAAGAAAACATCCAAAATCTTGTTCTAAAGCTTGCACGGGGGTCTGCAAAGAGTTTGGCAAGAATGAAAGGTAGTTGTCCAAAACTCGTTCTTTTCCAATAGAATAACCATGGAAAAGGCAGGAGAGTGGTAAAGTACTGTTTTCTCTAAGTCTGAAGGCTGCCCACACTGTGCCTGTGTGCTGCAGCTTGCATCTTCGCCTTTGGGAAGCTGCCGCTCGCCGATTCTCCCGGAGGCGAAGAAGCGGCTTCTTCGCACACAGAGCATTGTGGCGAGCGCAGGGAGCTCCTGAGAGCGGTTTGTGCCGAAAGAAGCCCGGGACCGGCACTTAGCTTCGGAGAGCTGCGTATCTGCGTCTTCTGCGTGTCTTGCCGCTCTACACTCAGCAAAAAGCTTTTCCAGCATATCTTGCAAGGAGAAACTCTGCCAGGAAAGAAAACATCCAAAATCTTGTTCTAAAGCTTGCACGGGGGTCTGCAAAGAGTTTGGCAAGAATGAAAGGTAGTTGTCCAAAACTCGTTCTTTTCCAACAGAATAACCATGGAAAAGGCAGGAGAGTGGTAAAGTACTGTTTTCTCTAAGTCTGAATGCTGCCCACACTGTGCCTGTGTGCTGCAGCTTGCATCTTCGCCTTTGGGAAGCTGCCGCTCGCCGATTCTCCCGGAGGCGAAGAAGCGGCTTCTTCGCACACAGAGAATTGTGGCGAGCGCAGGGAGCTCCTTGAGAGCGGTTTGTGCCGAAAGAAGCCCGGGACCGGCACTTAGCTTCGGAGAGCTGCGTATCTGCGTCTTCTGCGTGTCTTGCCTCTCTACACTCAGCAAAAAGCTTTTCCAGCATATCTTGCAAGGAGAAACTCTGCCAGGAAAGAAAACATCCAAAATCTTGTTCTAAAGCTTGCACGGGGGTCTGCAAAGAGTTTGGCAAGAATGAAAGGTAGTTGTCCAAAACTCGTTCTTTTCCAATAGAATAACCATGGAAAAGGCAGGAGAGTGGTAAAGTACTGTTTTCTCTAAGTCTGAAGGCTGCCCACACTGTGCCTGTGTGCTGCAGCTTGCATCTTCGCCTTTGGCAAGCTGCCGCTCGCCGATTCTCCCGGAGGCGAAGAAGCGGCTTCTTCGCACACAGAGCATTGTGGCGAGCGCAGGGAGCTCCTGAGAGCGGTTTGTGCCGAAAGAAGCCCGGGACCGGCACTTAGCTTCGGAGAGCTGCGTATCTGCGTCTTCTGCGTGTCTTGCCGCTCTACACTCAGCAAAAAGCTTTTCCAGCATATCTTGCAAGGAGAAACTCTGCCAGGAAAGAAAACATCCAAAATCTTGTTCTAAAGCTTGCACGGGGGTCTGCAAAGAGTTTGGCAAGAATGAAAGGTAGTTGTCCAAAACTCGTTCTTTTCCAATAGAATAACCATGGAAAAGGCAGGAGAGTGGTAAAGTACTGTTTTCTCTAAGTCTGAATGCTGCCCACACTGTGCCTGTGTGCTGCAGCTTGCATCTTCGCCTTTGGGAAGCTGCCGCTCGCCGATTCTCCCGGAGGCGAAGAAGCGGCTTCTTCGCACACAGAGCATTGTGGCGAGCGCAGGGAGCTCCTTGAGAGCGGTTTGTGCCAAAAGAAGCCCGGGACCGGCACTTAGCTTCGGAGAGCTGCGTATCTGCGTCTTCTGCGTGTCTTGCCGCTCTACACTCAGCAAAAAGCTTTTCCACCATATCTTGCAAGGAGAAACTCTGCCAGGAAAGAAAACATCCAAAATCTTGTTCTAAAGCTTGCACGGGGGTCTGCAAAGAGTTTGGCAAGAATGAAAGGTAGTTGTCCAAAACTCGTTCTTTTCCAATAGAATAACCATGGAAAAGGCAGGGGAGTGGTAAAGTACTTTTTTCTCTAAGTCTGAAGGCTGCCCACACTGTGCCTGTGTGCTGCAGCTTGCATCTTCGCCTTTGGCAAGCTGCCGCTCGCCGATTCTCCCGCAGGCGAAGAAGCGGCTTCTTCGCACACAGAGCATTGTGGCGAGCGCAGGGAGCTCCTGAGAGCGGTTTGTGCCGAAAGAAGCCCGGGACCGGCACTTAGCTTCGGAGAGCTGCGTATCTGCGTCTTCTGCGTGTCTTGCCGCTCTACACTCAGCAAAAAGCTTTTCCACCATATCTTGCAAGGAGAAACTCTGCCAGGAAAGAAAACATCCAAAATCTTGTTCTAAAGCTTGCACGGGGGTCTGCAAAGAGTTTGGCAAGAATGAAAGGTAGTTGTCCAAAACTCGTTCTTTTCCAATAGAATAACCATGGAAAAGGCAGGAGAGTGGTAAAGTACTGTTTTCTCTAAGTCTGAAGGCTGCCCACACTGTGCCTGTGTGCTGCAGCTTGCATCTTCGCCTTTGGGAAGCTGCCGCTCGCCGATTCTCCCGGAGGCGAAGAAGCGGCTTCTTCGCACACAGAGCATTGTGGCGAGCGCAGGGAGCTCCTGAGAGCGGTTTGTGCCGAAAGAAGCCCGGGACCGGCACTTAGCTTCGGAGAGCTGCGTATCTGCGTCTTCTGCGTGTCTTGCCGCTCTACACTCAGCAAAAAGCTTTTCCAGCATATCTTGCAAGGAGAAACTCTGCCAGGAAAGAAAACATCCAAAATCTTGTTCTAAAGCTTGCACGGGGGTCTGCAAAGAGTTTGGCAAGAATGAAAGGTAGTTGTCCAAAACTCGTTCTTTTCCAATAGAATAACCATGGAAAAGGCAGGAGAGTGGTAAAGTACTGTTTTCTCTAAGTCTGAAGGCTGCCCACACTGTGCCTGTGTGCTGCAGCTTGCATCTTCGCCTTTGGGAAGCTGCCGCTCGCCGATTCTCCCAGAGGCGAAGAAGCGGCTTCTTCGCACACAGAGCATTGTGGCGAGCGCAGGGAGCTCCTGAGAGCGGTTTGTGCCGAAAGAAGCCCGGGACCGGCACTTAGCTTCGGAGAGCTGCGTATCTGCGTCTTCTGCGTGTCTTGCCGCTCTACACTCAGCAAAAAGCTTTTCCACCATATCTTGCAAGGAGAAACTCTGCCAGGAAAGAAAACATCCAAAATCTGGTTCTAAAGCTTGCACGGAGGTCTGCAAAGAGTTTGGCAAGAATGAAAGGTAGTTGTCCAAAACTCGTTCTTTTCCACTAGAATAACCATGGAAAAGGCAGGAGAGTGGTAAAGTACTGTTTTCTCTATGTCTGAAGGCTGCCCACACTGTGCCTGTGTGCTGCAGCTTGCATCTTCGCCTTTGGGAAGCTGCCGCTCGCCGATTCTCCCGGAGGCGAAGAAGCGGCTTCTTCGCACACAGAGCATTGTGGCGAGCGCAGGGAGCTCCTGAGAGCGGTTTGTGCCGAAAGAAGCCCGGGACCGGCACTTAGCTTCGGAGAGCTGCGTATCTGCGTCTTCTGCATGTCTTGCCGCTCTACACTCAGCAAAAAGCTTTTCCAGCATATCTTGCAAGGAGAAACTCTGCCAGGAAAGAAAACATCCAAAATCTTGTTCTAAAGCTTGCACGGGGGTCTGCAAAGAGTTTGGCAAGAATGAAAGGTAGTTGTCCAAAACTCGTTCTTTTCCAATAGAATAACCATGGAAAAGGCAGGAGAGTGGTAAAGTACTGTTTTCTCTAAGTCTGAAGGCTGCCCACACTGTGCCTGTGTGCTGCAGCTTGCATCTTCGCCTTTGGGAAGCTGCCGCTCGCCGATTCTCCCGGAGGCGGAGAAGCGGCTTCTTCGCACACAGAGCATTGTGGCGAGCGCAGGGAGCTCCTGAGAGCGGTTTGTGCCGAAAGAAGCCCGGGACCGGCACTTAGCTTCGGAGAGCTGCGTATCTGCGTCTTCTGCGTGTCTTGCCGCTCTACACTCAGCAAAAAGCTTTTCCACCATATCTTGCAAGGAGAAACTCTGCCAGGAAAGAAAACATCCAAAATCTTGTTCTAAAGCTTGCACGGGGGTCTGCAAAGAGTTTGGCAAGAATGAAAGGTAGTTGTCCAAAACTCGTTCTTTTCCAACAGAATAACCATGGAAAAGGCAGGAGAGTGGTAAAGTACTGTTTTCTCTAAGTCTGAATGCTGCCCACACTGTGCCTGTGTGCTGCAGCTTGCATCTTCGCCTTTGGGAAGCTGCCGCTCGCCGATTCTCCCGGAGGCGAAGAAGCGGCTTCTTCGCACACAGAGCATTGTGGCGAGCGCAGGGAGCTCCTGAGAGCGGTTTGTGCCGAAAGAAGCCCGGGACCGGCACTTAGCTTCGGAGAGCTGCGTATCTGCGTCTTCTGCGTGTCTTGCCGCTCTACACTCAGCAAAAAGCTTTTCCAGCATATCTTGCAAGGAGAAACTCTGCCAGGAAAGAAAACATCCAAAATCTTGTTCTAAAGCTTGCACGGGGGTCTGCAAAGAGTTTGGCAAGAATGAAAGGTAGTTGTCCAAAACTCGTTCTTTTCCAATAGAATAACCATGGAAAAGGCAGGAGAGTGGTAAAGTACTGTTTTCTCTAAGTCTGAATGCTGCCCACACTGTGCCTGTGTGCTGCAGCTTGCATCTTCGCCTTTGGGAAGCTGCCGCTCGCCGATTCTCCCGGAGGCGAAGAAGCGGCTTCTTCGCACACAGAGCATTGTGGCGAGCTCAGGGAGCTCCTTGAGAGCGGTTTGTGCCAAAAGAAGCCCGGGACCGGCACTTAGCTTCGGAGAGCTGCGTATCTGCGTCTTCTGCGTGTCTTGCCGCTCTACACTCAGCAAAAAGCTTTTCCACCATATCTTGCAAGGAGAAACTCTGCCAGGAAAGAAAACATCCAAAATCTTGTTCTAAAGCTTGCACGGGGGTCTGCAAAGAGTTTGGCAAGAATGAAAGGTAGTTGTCCAAAACTCATTCTTTTCCAATAGAATAACCATGGAAAAGGCAGGAGAGTGGTAAAGTACTGTTTTCTCTAAGTCTGAAGGCTGCCCACACTGTGCCTGTGTGCTGCAGCTTGCATCTTCGCCTTTGGCAAGCTGCCGCTCGCCGATTCTCCCGGAGGCGAAGAAGCGGCTTCTTCGCACACAGAGCATTGTGGCGAGCGCAGGGAGCTCCTGAGAGCGGTTTGTGCCGAAAGAAGCCCGGGACCGGCACTTAGCTTCGGAGAGCTGCGTATCTGCGTCTTCTGCGTGTCTTGCCGCTCTACACTCAGCAAAAAGCTTTTCCACCATATCTTGCAAGGAGAAACTCTGCCAGGAAAGAAAACATCCAAAATCTTGTTCTAAAGCTTGCACGGGGGTCTGCAAAGAGTTTGGCAAGAATGAAAGGTAGTTGTCCAAAACTCGTTCTTTTCCAATAGAATAACCATGGAAAAGGCAGGAGAGTGGTAAAGTACTGTTTTCTCTAAGTCTGAAGGCTGCCCACACTGTGCCTGTGTGCTGCAGCTTGCATCTTCGCCTTTGGGAAGCTGCCGCTCGCCGATTCTCCCGGAGGCGATGAAGCGGCTTCTTCGCACACAGAGCATTGTGGCGAGCGCAGGGAGCTCCTGAGAGCGGTTTGTGCCGAAAGAAGCCCGGGACCGGCACTTAGCTTCGGAGAGCTGCGTATCTGCGTCTTCTGCGTGTCTTGCCGCTCTACACTCAGCAAAAAGCTTTTCCAGCATATCTTGCAAGGAGAAACTCTGCCAGGAAAGAAAACATCCAAAATCTTGTTCTAAAGCTTGCACGGGGGTCTGCAAAGAGTTTGGCAAGAATGAAAGGTAGTTGTCCAAAACTCGTTCTTTTCCAATAGAATAACCATGGAAAAGGCAGGAGAGTGGTAAAGTACTGTTTTCTCTAAGTCTGAATGCTGCCCACACTGTGCCTGTGTGCTGCAGCTTGCATCTTCGCCTTTGGGAAGCTGCCGCTCGCCGATTCTCCCGGAGGCGAAGAAGCGGCTTCTTCGCACACAGAGCATTGTGGCGAGCGCAGGGAGCTCCTGAGAGCGGTTTGTGCCGAAAGAAGCCCGGGACCGGCACTTAGCTTCGGAGAGCTGCGTATCTGCGTCTTCTGCGTGTCTTACCGCTCTACACTCAGCAAAAAGCTTTTCCACCATATCTTGCAAGGAGAAACTCTGCCAGGAAAGAAAACATCCAAAATCTTGTTCTAAAGCTTGCACGGGGGTCTGCAAAGAGTTTGGCAAGAATGAAAGGTAGTTGTCCAAAACTCGTTCTTTTCCAATAGAATAACCATGGAAAAGGCAGGAGAGTGGTAAAGTACTGTTTTCTCTAAGTCTGAATGCTGCCCACACTAAGCCTGTGTGCTGCAGCTTGCATCTTCGCCTTTGGCAAGCTGCCGCTCGCCGATTCTCCCGGAGGCGAAGAAGCGGCTTCTTCGCACACAGAGCATTGTGGCGAGCGCAGGGAGCTCCTGAGAGCGGTTTGTGCCGAAAGAAGCCCGGGACCGGCACTTAGCTTCGGAGAGCTGCGTATCTGCGTCTTCTGCGTGTCTTGCCGCTCTACACTCAGCAAAAAGCTTTTCCACCATATCTTGCAAGGAGAAACTCTGCCAGGGAAGAAAACATCCAAAATCTTGTTCTAAAGCTTGCACGGGGGTCTGCAAAGAGTTTGGCAAGAATGAAAGGTAGTTGTCCAAAACTCGTTCTTTTCCAATAGAATAACCATGGAAAAGGCAGGAGAGTGGTAAAGTACTGTTTTCTCTAAGTCTGAAGGCTGCCCACACTGTGCCTGTGTGCTGCAGCTTGCATCTTCGCCTTTGGGAAGCTGCCGCTCGCCGATTCTCCCGGAGGCGAAGAAGCGGCTTCTTCGCACACAGAGCATTGTGGCGAGCGCAGGGAGCTCCTGAGAGCGGTTTGTGCCGAAAGAAGCCCGGGACCGGCACTTAGCTTCGGAGAGCTGCGTATCTGCGTCTTCTGCGTGTCTTGCCGCTCTACACTCAGCAAAAAGCTTTTCCACCATATCTTGCAAGGAGAAACTCTGCCAGGAAAGAAAACATCCAAAATCTTGTTCTAAAGCTTGCACGGGGGTCTGCAAAGAGTTTGGCAAGAATGAAAGGTAGTTGTCCAAAACTCGTTCTTTTCCAATAGAATAACCATGGAAAAGGCAGGAGAGTGGTAAAGTACTGTTTTCTCTAAGTCTGAATGCTGCCCACACTGTGCCTGTGTGCTGCAGCTTGCATCTTCGCCTTTGGGAAGCTGCCGCTCGCCGATTCTCCCGGAGGCGAAGAAGCGGCTTCTTCGCACACAGAGCATTGTGGCGAGCGCAGGGAGCTCCTGAGAGCGGTTTGTGCCGAAAGAAGCCCGGGACCGGCACTTAGCTTCGGAGAGCTGCGTATCTGCGTCTTCTGCGTGTCTTGCCGCTCTACACTCAGCAAAAAGCTTTTCCAGCATATCTTGCAAGGAGAAACTCTGCCAGGAAAGAAAACATCCAAAATCTTGTTCTAAAGCTTGCACGGGGGTCTGCAAAGAGTTTGGCAAGAATGAAAGGTAGTTGTCCAAAACTCGTTCTTTTCCAATAGAATAACCATGGAAAAGGCAGGAGAGTGGTAAAGTACTGTTTTCTCTAAGTCTGAATGCTGCCCACACTGTGCCTGTGTGCTGCAGCTTGCATCTTCGCCTTTGGGAAGCTGCCGCTCGCCGATTCTCCCGGAGGCGAAGAAGCGGCTTCTTCGCACACAGAGAATTGTGGCGAGCGCAGGGAGCTCCTTGAGAGCGGTTTGTGCCGAAAGAAGCCCGGGACCGGCACTTAGCTTCGGAGAGCTGCGTATCTGCATCTTCTGCGTGTCTTGCCTCTCTACACTCAGCAAAAAGCTTTTCCAGCATATCTTGCAAGGAGAAACTCTGCCAGGAAAGAAAACATCCAAAATCTTGTTCTAAAGCTTGCACGGGGGTCTGCAAAGAGTTTGGCAAGAATGAAAGGTAGTTGTCCAAAACTCGTTCTTTTCCAATAGAATAACCATGGAAAAGGCAGGAGAGTGGTAAAGTACTGTTTTCTCTAAGTCTGAAGGCTGCCCACACTGTGCCTGTGTGCTGCAGCTTGCATCTTCGCCTTTGGGAAGCTGCCGCTCGCCGATTCTCCCGCAGGCGAAGAAGCGGCTTCTTCGCACACAGAGCATTGTGGCGAGCGCAGGGAGCTCCTGAGAGCGGTTTGTGCCGAAAGAAGCCCGGGACCGGCACTTAGCTTCGGAGAGCTGCGTATCTGCGTCTTCTGCGTGTCTTGCCGCTCTACACTCAGCAAAAAGCTTTTCCAGCATATCTTGCAAGGAGAAACTCTGCCAGGGAAGAAAACATCCAAAATCTTGTTCTAAAGCTTGCACGGGGGTCTGCAAAGAGTTTGGCAAGAATGAAAGGTAGTTGTCCAAAACTCGTTCTTTTCCAATAGAATAACCATGGAAAAGGCAGGAGAGTGGTAAAGTACTGTTTTCTCTAAGTCTGAATGCTGCCCACACTGTGCCTGTGTGCTGCAGCTTGCATCTTCGCCTTTGGGAAGCTGCCGCTCGCCGATTCTCCCGGAGGCGAAGAAGCGGCTTCTTCGCACACAGAGAATTGTGGCGAGCGCAGGGAGCTCCTTGAGAGCGGTTTGTGCCGAAAGAAGCCCGGGACCGGCACTTAGCTTCGGAGAGCTGCGTATCTGCGTCTTCTGCGTGTCTTGCCGCTCTACACTCAGCCAAAAGCTTTTCCAGCATATCTTGCAAGGAGAAACTCTGCCAGGAAAGAAAACATCCAAAATCTTGTTCTAAAGCTTGCACGGGGGTCTGCAAAGAGTTTGGCAAGAATGAAAGGTAGTTGTCCAAAACTCGTTCTTTTCCACTATAATAACCATGGAAAAGGCAGGAGAGTGGTAAAGTACTGTTTTCTCTAAGTCTGAATGCTGCCCACACTGTGCCTGTGTGCTGCAGCTTGCATCTTCGCCTTTGGGAAGCTGCCGCTCGCCGATTCTCCCGCAGGCGAAGAAGCGGCTTCTTCGCACACAGAGCATTGTGGCGAGCGCAGGGAGCTCCTGAGAGCGGTTTGTGCCGAAAGAAGCCCGGGACCGGCACTTAGCTTCGGAGAGCTGCGTATCTGCGTCTTCTGCGTGTCTTGCCGCTCTACACTCAGCCAAAAGCTTTTCCAGCATATCTTGCAAGGAGAAACTCTGCCAGGAAAGAAAACATCCAAAATCTTGTTCTAAAGCTTGCACGGGGGTCTGCAAAGAGTTTGGCAAGAATGAAAGGTAGTTGTCCAAAACTCGTTCTTTTCCACTATAATAACCATGGAAAAGGCAGGAGAGTGGTAAAGTACTGTTTTCTCTAAGTCTGAATGCTGCCCACACTGTGCCTGTGTGCTGCAGCTTGCATCTTCGCCTTTGGGAAGCTGCCGCTCGCCGATTCTCCCGCAGGCGAAGAAGCGGCTTCTTCGCACACAGAGCATTGTGGCGAGCGCAGGGAGCTCCTGAGAGCGGTTTGTGCCGAAAGAAGCCCGGGACCGGCACTTAGCTTCGGAGAGCTGCGTATCTGCGTCTTCTGCGTGTCTTGCCGCTCTACACTCAGCAAAAAGCTTTCCCACCATATCTTGCAAGGAGAAACTCTGCCAGGAAAGAAAACATCCAAAATCTTGTTCTAAAGCTTGCACGGGGGTCTGCAAAGAGTTTGGCAAGAATGAAAGGTAGTTGTCCAAAACTCGTTCTTTTCCACTAGAATAACCATGGAATAGGCAGGAGAGTGGTAAAGTACTGTTTTCTCTAAGTCTGAAGGCTGCCCACACTGTGCCTGTGTGCTGCAGCTTGCATCTTCGCCTTTGGGAAGCTGCCGCTCGCCGATTCTCCCAGAGGCGAAGAAGCGGCTTCTTCGCACACAGAGCATTGTGGCGAGCGCAGGGAGCTCCTGAGAGCGGTTTGTGCCGAAAGAAGCCCGGGACCGGCACTTAGCTTCGGAGAGCTGCGTATCTGCGTCTTCTGCGTGTCTTGCCGCTCTACACTCAGCAAAAAGCTTTTCCACCATATCTTGCAAGGAGAAACTCTGCCAGGAAAGAAAACATCCAAAATCTTGTTCTAAAGCTTGCACGGGGGTCTGCAAAGAGTTTGGCAAGAATGAAAGGTAGTTGTCCAAAACTCGTTCTTTTCCAATAGAATAACCATGGAAAAGGCAGGAGAGTGGTAAAGTACTGTTTTCTCAGAGTCTGAAGGCTGCCCACACTGTGCCTGTGTGCTGCAGCTTGCATCTTCGCCTTTGGGAAGCTGCCGCTCGCCGATTCTCCCGGAGGCGAAGAAGCGGCTTCTTCGCACACAGAGCATTGTGGCGAGCGCAGGGAGCTCCTGAGAGCGGTTTGTGCCGAAAGAAGCCCGGGACCGGCACTTAGCTTCGGAGAGCTGCGTATCTGCGTCTTCTGCGTGTCTTGCCGCTCTACACTCAGCAAAAAGCTTTTCCACCATATCTTGCAAGGAGAAACTCTGCCAGGAAAGAAAACATCCAAAATCTTGTTCTAAAGCTTGCACGGGGGTCTGCAAAGAGTTTGGCAAGAATGAAAGGTAGTTGTCCAAAACTCGTTCTTTTCCAATAGAATAACCATGGAAAAGGCAGGAGAGTGGTAAAGTACTGTTTTCTCTAAGTCTGAAGGCTGCCCACACTGTGCCTGTGTGCTGCAGCTTGCATCTTCGCCTTTGGGAAGCTGCCGCTCGCCGATTCTCCCGGAGGCGAAGAAGCGGCTTCTTCGCACACAGAGCATTGTGGCGAGCGCAGGGAGCTCCTGAGAGCGGTTTGTGCCGAAAGAAGCCCGGGACCGGCACTTAGCTTCGGAGAGCTGCGTATCTGCGTCTTCTGCGTGTCTTGCCGCTCTACACTCAGCAAAAAGCTTTTCCACCATATCTTGCAAGGAGAAACTCTGCCAGGAAAGAAAACATCCAAAATCTTGTTCTAAAGCTTGCACGGGGGTCTGCAAAGAGTTTGGCAAGAATGAAAGGTAGTTGTCCAAAACTCGTTCTTTTCCAATAGAATAACCATGGAAAAGGCAGGAGAGTGGTAAAGTACTGTTTTCTCTAAGTCTGAAGGCTGCCCACACTGTGCCTGTGTGCTGCAGCTTGCATCTTTGCCTTTGGGAAGCTGCCGCTCGCCGATTCTCCCGCAGGCGAAGAAGCGGCTTCTTCGCACACAGAGCATTGTGGCGAGCGCAGGGAGCTCCTGAGAGCGGTTTGTGCCGAAAGAAGCCCGGGACCGGCACTTAGCTTCGGAGAGCTGCGTATCTGCGTCTTCTGCGTGTCTTGCCGCTCTACACTCAGCAAAAAGCTTTTCCACCATATCTTGCAAGGAGAAACTCTGCCAGGAAAGAAAACATCCAAAATCTGGTTCTAAAGCTTGCACGGGGGTCTGCAAAGAGTTTGGCAAGAATGAAAGGTAGTTGTCCAAAACTCGTTCTTTTCCACTAGAATAACCATGGAAAAGGCAGGAGAGTGGTAAAGTACTGTTTTCTCTGAGTCTGAATGCTGCCCACACTGTGCCTGTGTGCTGCAGCTTGCATCTTCGCCTTTGGGAAGCTGCCGCTCGCCGATTCTCCCGGAGGCGAAGAAGCGGCTTCTTCGCACACAGAGCATTGTGGCGAGCGCAGGGAGCTCCTGAGAGCGGTTTGTGCCGAAAGAAGCCCGGGACCGGCACTTAGCTTCGGAGAGCTGCGTATCTGCGTCTTCTGCGTGTCTTGCCGCTCTACACTCAGCAAAAAGCTTTTCCAGCATATCTTGCAAGGAGAAACTCTGCCAGGAAAGAAAACATCCAAAATCTTGTTCTAAAGCTTGCACGGGGGTCTGCAAAGAGTTTGGCAAGAATGAAAGGTAGTTGTCCAAAACTCGTTCTTTTCCAATAGAATAACCATGGAAAAGGCAGGAGAGTGGTAAAGTACTGTTTTCTCTAAGTCTGAATGCTGCCCACACTGTGCCTGTGTGCTGCAGCTTGCATCTTCGCCTTTGGGAAGCTGCCGCTCGCCGATTCTCCCGCAGGCGAAGAAGCGGCTTCTTCGCACACAGAGCATTGTGGCGAGCGCAGGGAGCTCCTGAGAGCGGTTTGTGCCGAAAGAAGCCCGGGACCGGCACTTAGCTTTGGAGAGCTGCGTATCTGCATCTTCTGCGTGTCTTGCCGCTCTACACTCAGCAAAAAGCTTTTCCACCATATCTTGCAAGGAGAAACTCTGCCAGGAAAGAAAACATCCAAAATCTTGTTCTAAAGCTTGCACGGGGGTCTGCAAAGAGTTTGGCAAGAATGAAAGGTAGTTGTCCAAAACTCGTTCTTTTCCACTAGAATAACCATGGAAAAGGCAGGAGAGTGGTAAAGTACTGTTTTCTCTAAGTCTGAATGCTGCCCACACTGTGCCTGTGTGCTGCAGCTTGCATCTTCGCCTTTGGGAAGCTGCCGCTCGCCGATTCTCCCGGAGGCGAAGAAGCGGCTTCTTCGCACACAGAGCATTGTGGCGAGCGCAGGGAGCTCCTGAGAGCGGTTTGTGCCGAAAGAAGCCCGGGACCGGCACTTAGCTTCGGAGAGCTGCGTATCTGCGTCTTCTGCGTGTCTTGCCGCTCTAGACTCAGCAAAAAGCTTTTCCAGCATATCTTGCAAGGAGAAACTCTGCCAGGAAAGAAAACATCCAAAATCTTGTTCTAAAGCTTGCACGGGGGTCTGCAAAGAGTTTGGCAAGAATGAAAGGTAGTTGTCCAAAACTCGTTCTTTTCCAATAGAATAACCATGGAAAAGGCAGGAGAGTGGTAAAGTACTGTTTTCTCTAAGTCTGAAGGCTGCCCACACTGTGCCTGTGTGCTGCAGCTTGCATCTTCGCCTCTGGGAAGCTGCCGCTCGCCGATTCTCCCGCAGGCGAAGAAGCGGCTTCTTCGCACACAGAGCATTGTGGCGAGCGCAGGGAGCTCCTGAGAGTGGTTTGTGCCGAAAGAAGCCCGGGACCGGCACTTAGCTTCGGAGAGCTGCGTATCTGCGTCTTCTGCGTGTCTTGCCGCTCTAGACTCAGCAAAAAGCTTTTCCAGCATATCTTGCAAGGAGAAACTCTGCCAGGAAAGAAAACATCCAAAATCTTGTTCTAAAGCTTGCACGGGGGTCTGCAAAGAGTTTGGCAAGAACGAAAGGTAGTTGTCCAAAACTCGTTCTTTTCCACTATAATAACCATGGAAAAGGCAGGAGAGTGGTAAAGTACTGTTTTCTCTAAGTCTGAAGGCTGCCCACACTGTGCCTGTGTGCTGCAGCTTGCATCTTCGCCTTTGGGAAGCTGCCGCTCGCCGATTCTCCCGCAGGCGAAGAAGCGGCTTCTTCGCACACAGAGCATTGTGGCGAGCGCAGGGAGCTCCTGAGAGCGGTTTGTGCCGAAAGAAGCCCGGGACCGGCACTTAGCTTCGGAGAGCTGCGTATCTGCGTCTTCTGCGTGTCTTGCCGCTCTACACTCAGCAAAAAGCTTTTCCACCATATCTTGCAAGGAGAAACTCTGCCAGGAAAGAAAACATCCAAAATCTTGTTCTAAAGCTTGCACGGGGGTCTGCAAAGAGTTTGGCAAGAATGAAAGGTAGTTGTCCAAAACTCGTTCTTTTCCAATAGAATAACCATGGAAAAGGCAGGAGAGTGGTAAAGTACTGTTTTCTCTAAGTCGGAAGGCTGCCCACACTGTGCCTGTGTGCTGCAGCTTGCATCTTTGCCTTTGGGAAGCTGCCGCTCGCCGATTCTCCCGGAGGCGAAGAAGCGGCTTCTTCGCACACAGAGCATTGTGGCGAGCGCAGGGAGCTCCTGAGAGCGGTTTGTGCCGAAAGAAGCCCGGGACCGGCACTTAGCTTCGGAGAGCTGCGTATCTGCGTCTTCTGCGTGTCTTGCCGCTCTACACTCAGCAAAAAGCTTTTCCACCATATCTTGCAAGGAGAAACTCTGCCAGGAAAGAAAACATCCAAAATCTTGTTCTAAAGCTTGCACGGGGGTCTGCAAAGAGTTTGGCAAGAATGAAAGGTAGTTGTCCAAAACTCGTTCTTTTCCAATAGAATAACCATGGAAAAGGCAGGAGAGTGGTAAAGTACTGTTTTCTCTGAGTCTGAATGCTGCCCACACTGTGCCTGTGTGCTGCAGCTTGCATCTTCGCCTTTGGGAAGCTGCCGCTCGCCGATTCTCCCGGAGGCGAAGAAGCGGCTTCTTCGCACACAGAGCATTGTGGCGAGCGCAGGGAGCTCCTGAGAGCGGTTTGTGCCGAAAGAAGCCCGGGACCGGCACTTAGCTTCGGAGAGCTGCGTATCTGCGTCTTCTGCGTGTCTTGCCGCTCTACACTCAGCCAAAAGCTTTTCCACCATATCTTGCAAGGAGAAACTCTGCCAGGAAAGAAAACATCCAAAATCTTGTTCTAAAGCTTGCACGGAGGTCTGCAAAGAGTTTGGCAAGAATGAAAGGTAGTTGTCCAAAACTCGTTCTTTTCCACTATAATAACCATGGAAAAGGCAGGAGAGTGGTAAAGTACTGTTTTCTCTGAGTCTGAATGCTGCCCACACTGTGCCTGTGTGCTGCAGCTTGCATCTTCGCCTTTGGGAAGCTGCCGCTCGCCGATTCTCCCGCAGGCGAAGAAGCGGCTTCTTCGCACACAGAGCATTGTGGCGAGCGCAGGGAGCTCCTGAGAGCGGTTTGTGCCGAAAGAAGCCCGGGACCGGCACTTAGCTTCGGAGAGCTGCGTATCTGCGTCTTCTGCGTGTCTTGCCGCTCTACACTCAGCAAAAAGCTTTCCCACCATATCTTGCAAGGAGAAACTCTGCCAGGAAAGAAAACATCCAAAATCTTGTTCTAAAGCTTGCACGGGGGTCTGCAAAGAGTTTGGCAAGAATGAAAGGTAGTTGTCCAAAACTCGTTCTTTTCCAATAGAATAACCATGGAAAAGGCAGGAGAGTGGTAAAGTACTGTTTTCTCTAAGTCTGAATGCTGCCCACACTGTGCCTGTGTGCTGCAGCTTGCATCTTCGCCTTTGGGAAGCTGCCGCTCGCCGATTCTCCCGGAGGCGAAGAAGCGGCTTCTTCGCACACAGAGCATTGTGGCGAGCGCAGGGAGCTCCTGAGAGCGGTTTGTGCCGAAAGAAGCCCGGGACCGGCACTTAGCTTCGGAGAGCTGCGTATCTGCGTCTTCTGCGTGTCTTGCCGCTCTACACTCAGCAAAAAGCTTTTCCAGCATATCTTGCAAGGAGAAACTCTGCCAGGAAAGAAAACATCCAAAATCTTGTTCTAAAGCTTGCACGGGGGTCTGCAAAGAGTTTGGCAAGAATGAAAGGTAGTTGTCCAAAACTCGTTCTTTTCCAATAGAATAACCATGGAAAAGGCAGGAGAGTGGTAAAGTACTGTTTTCTCTAAGTCTGAATGCTGCCCACACTGTGCCTGTGTGCTGCAGCTTGCATCTTCGCCTTTGGGAAGCTGCCGCTCGCCGATTCTCCCGCAGGCGAAGAAGCGGCTTCTTCGCACACAGAGCATTGTGGCGAGCGCAGGGAGCTCCTGAGAGCGGTTTGTGCCGAAAGAAGCCCGGGACCGGCACTTAGCTTCGGAGAGCTGCGTATCTGCGTCTTCTGCGTGTCTTGCCGCTCTACACTCAGCAAAAAGCTTTTCCAGCATATCTTGCAAGGAGAAACTCTGCCAGGAAAGAAAACATCCAAAATCTTGTTCTAAAGCTTGCACGGGGGTCTGCAAAGAGTTTGGCAAGAATGAAAGGTAGTTGTCCAAAACTCGTTCTTTTCCAATAGAAGAACCATGGAAAAGGCAGGAGAGTGGTAAAGTACTGTTTTCTCTAAGTCTGAATGCTGCCCACACTGTGCCTGTGTGCTGCAGCTTGCATCTTCGCCTTTGGGAAGCTGCCGCTCGCCGATTCTCCCAGAGGCGAAGAAGCGGCTTCTTCGCACACAGAGCATTGTGGCGAGCGCAGGGAGCTCCTGAGAGCGGTTTGTGCCGAAAGAAG
Source organism: Molothrus aeneus (assembly GCF_037042795.1). Taxonomy (NCBI): domain Eukaryota; kingdom Metazoa; phylum Chordata; class Aves; order Passeriformes; family Icteridae; genus Molothrus; species Molothrus aeneus. The sequence goes on from NW_027098796.1 coordinate 69,454, forward strand.
CCCGGGACCGGCACTTAGCTTCGGAGAGCTGCGTATCTGCGTCTTCTGCGTGTCTTGCCGCTCTACACTCAGCAAAAAGCTTTTCCACCATATCTTGCAAGGAGAAACTCTGCCAGGAAAGAAAACATCCAAAATCTTGTTCTAAAGCTTGCACGGAGGTCTGCAAAGAGTTTGGCAAGAATGAAAGGTAGTTGTCCAAAACTCGTTCTTTTCCAATAGAATAACCATGGAACAGGCAGGAGAGTGGTAAAGTACTGTTTTCTCTGAGTCTGAATGCTGCCCACACTGTGCCTGTGTGCTGCAGCTTGCATCTTCGCCTTTGGGAAGCTGCCGCTCGCCGATTCTCCCGGAGGCGAAGAAGCGGCTTCTTCGCACACAGAGCATTGTGGCGAGCGCAGGGAGCTCCTGAGAGCGGTTTGTGCCGAAAGAAGCCCGGGACCGGCACTTAGCTTCGGAGAGCTGCGTATCTGCGTCTTCTGCGTGTCTTGCCGCTCTACACTCAGCAAAAAGCTTTTCCAGCATATCTTGCAAGGAGAAACTCTGCCAGGAAAGAAAACATCCAAAATCTTGTTCTAAAGCTTGCACGGGGGTCTGCAAAGAGTTTGGCAAGAATGAAAGGTAGTTGTCCAAAACTCGTTCTTTTCCAATAGAATAACCATGGAAAAGGCAGGAGAGTGGTAAAGTACTGTTTTCTCTAAGTCTGAAGGCTGCCCACACTGTGCCTGTGTGCTGCAGCTTGCATCTTCGCCTTTGGGAAGCTGCCGCTCGCTGATTCTCCCGGAGGCGAAGAAGCGGCTTCTTCGCACACAGAGCATTGTGGCGAGCGCAGGGAGCTCCTGAGAGCGGTTTGTGCCGAAAGAAGCCCGGGACCGGCACTTAGCTTCGGAGAGCTGCGTATCTGCGTCTTCTGCGTGTCTTGCCGCTCTACACTCAGCAAAAAGCTTTTCCACCATATCTTGCAAGGAGAAACTCTGCCAGGAAAGAAAACATCCAAAATCTTGTTCTAAAGCTTGCACGGGGGTCTGCAAAGAGTTTGGCAAGAATGAAAGGTAGTTGTCCAAAACTCGTTCTTTTCCAACAGAATAACCATGGAAAAGGCAGGAGAGTGGTAAAGTACTGTTTTCTCTAAGTCTGAATGCTGCCCACACTGTGCCTGTGTGCTGCAGCTTGCATCTTCGCCTTTGGGAAGCTGCCGCTCGCCGATTCTCCCGGAGGCGAAGAAGCGGCTTCTTCGCACACAGAGAATTGTGGCGAGCGCAGGGAGCTCCTTGAGAGCGGTTTGTGCCGAAAGAAGCCCGGGACCGGCACTTAGCTTCGGAGAGCTGCGTATCTGCGTCTTCTGCGTGTCTTGCCTCTCTACACTCAGCAAAAAGCTTTTCCAGCATATCTTGCAAGGAGAAACTCTGCCAGGAAAGAAAACATCCCAAAATCTTGTTCTAAAGCTTGCACGGGGGTCTGCAAAGAGTTTGGCAAGAATGAAAGGTAGTTGTCCAAAACTCGTTCTTTTCCAATAGAATAACCATGGAAAAGGCAGGAGAGTGGTAAAGTACTGTTTTCTCTAAGTCTGAATGCTGCCCACACTGTGCCTGCGTGGTGTAGATTGCATCTTCGCCTTTGGGAAGCTGCCGCTCGCCGATTCTCCCGGAGGCGAAGAAGCGGCTTCTTCGCACACAGAGCATTGTGGCGAGCGCAGGGAGCTCCTGAGAGCGGTTTGTGCCGAAAGAAGCCCGGGACCGGCACTTAGCTTCGGAGAGCTGCGTATCTGCGTCTTCTGCGTGTCTTGCCGCTCTACACTCAGCAAAAAGCTTTTCCAGCATATCTTGCAAGGAGAAACTCTGCCAGGAAAGAAAACATCCAAAATCTTGTTCTAAAGCTTGCACGGGGGTCTGCAAAGAGTTTGGCAAGAATGAAAGGTAGTTGGCCAAAACTCGTTCTTTTCCAATAGAATAACCATGGAAAAGGCAGGAGAGTGGTAAAGTACTGTTTTCTCTAAGTCTGAAGGCTGCCCACACTGTGCCTGTGTGCTGCAGCTTGCATCTTCGCCTTTGGGAAGCTGCCGCTCGCCGATTCTCCCGGAGGCGAAGAAGCGGCTTCTTCGCACACAGAGCATTGTGGCGAGCGCAGGGAGCTCCTGAGAGCGGTTTGTGCCGAAAGAAGCCCGGGACCGGCACTTAGCTTCGGAGAGCTGCGTATCTGCGTCTTCTGCGTGTCTTGCCGCTCTAGACTCAGCAAAAAGCTTTTCCAGCATATCTTGCAAGGAGAAACTCTGCCAGGAAAGAAAACATCCAAAATCTTGTTCTAAAGCTTGCACGGGGGTCTGCAAAGAGTTTGGCAAGAATGAAAGGTAGTTGTCCAAAACTCGTTCTTTTCCAATAGACTAACCATGGAAAAGGCAGGAGAGTGGTAAAGTACTGTTTTCTCTAAGTCTGAAGGCTGCCCACACTGTGCCTGTGTGCTGCAGCTTGCATCTTCGCCTTTGGGAAGCTGCCGCTCGCCGATTCTCCCGCAGGCGAAGAAGCGGCTTCTTCGCACACACAGCATTGTGGCGAGCGCAGGGAGCTCCTGAGAGCGGTTTGTGCCGAAAGAAGCCCGGGACCGGCACTTAGCTTCGGAGAGCTGCGTATCTGCGTCTTCTGCGTGTCTTGCCGCTCTACACTCAGCAAAAAGCTTTTCCACCATATCTTGCAAGGAGAAACTCTGCCAGGAAAGAAAACATCCAAAATCTTGTTCTAAGGCTTGCACGGGGGTCTGCAAAGAGTTTGGCAAGAATGAAAGGTAGTTGTCCAAAACTCGTTCTTTTCCAATAGACTAACCATGGAAAAGGCAGGAGAGTGGTAAAGTACTGTTTTCTCTAAGTCTGAAGGCTGCCCACACTGTGCCTGTGTGCTGCAGCTTGCATCTTCGCCTTTGGGAAGCTGCCGCTCGCCGATTCTCCCGGAGGCGAAGAAGCGGCTTCTTCGCACACAGAGCATTGTGGCGAGCGCAGGGAGCTCCTGAGAGCGGTTTGTGCCGAAAGAAGCCCGGGACCGGCACTTAGCTTCGGAGAGCTGCGTATCTGCGTCTTCTGCGTGTCTTGCCGCTCTACACTCAGCAAAAAGCTTTTCCAGCATATCTTGCAAGGAGAAACTCTGCCAGGAAAGAAAACATCCAAAATCTTGTTCTAAAGCTTGCACGCGGGTCTGCAAAGAGTTTGGCAAGAATGAAAGGTAGTTGTCCAAAACTCGTTCTTTTCCAATAGAATAACCATGGAAAAGGCAGGAGAGTGGTAAAGTACTGTTTTCTCTAAGTCTGAAGGCTGCCCACACTGTGCCTGTGTGCTGCAGCTTGCATCTTCGCCTTTGGGAAGATGCCGCTCGCCGATTCTCCCGGAGGCGAAGAAGCGGCTTCTTCGCACACAGAGCATTGTGGCGAGCGCAGGGAGCTCCTGAGAGCGGTTTGTGCCGAAAGAAGCCCGGGACCGGCACTTAGCTTCGGAGAGCTGCGTATCTGCGTCTTCTGCGTGTCTTGCCGCTCTACACTCAGCAAAAAGCTTTTCCACCATATCTTGCAAGGAGAAACTCTGCAAGGAAAGAAAACATCCAAAATCTTGTTCTAAAGCTTGCACGGGGGTCTGCAAAGAGTTTGGCAAGAATGAAAGGTAGTTGTCCAAAACTCGTTCTTTTCCAATAGAATAACCATGGAAAAGGCAGGAGAGTGGTAAAGTACTGTTTTCTCTAAGTCTGTAGGCTGCCCACACTGTGCCTGTGTGCTGCAGCTTGCATCTTCGCCTTTGGGAAGCTGCCGCTCGCCGATTCTCCCGCAGGCGAAGAAGCGGCTTCTTCGCACACACAGCATTGTGGCGAGCGCAGGGAGCTCCTGAGAGCGGTTTGTGCCGAAAGAAGCCCGGGACCGGCACTTAGCTTCGGAGAGCTGCGTATCTGCGTCTTCTGCGTGTCTTGCCGCTCTACACTCAGCCAAAAGCTTTTCCACCATATCTTGCAAGGAGAAACTCTGCCAGGAAAGAAAACATCCAAAATCTTGTTCTAAAGCTTGCACGGGGGTCTGCAAAGAGTTTGGCAAGAATGAAAGGTAGTTGTCCAAAACTCGTTCTTTTCCAATAGACTAACCATGGAAAAGGCAGGAGAGTGGTAAAGTACTGTTTTCTCTAAGTCTGAAGGCTGCCCACACTGTGCCTGCGTGCTGCAGCTTGCATCTTCGCCTTTGGGAAGCTGCCGCTCGCCGATTCTCCCCGAGGCGAAGAAGCGGCTTCTTCGCACACAGAGCATTGTGGCGAGCGCAGGGAGCTCCTGAGAGCGGTTTGTGCCGAAAGAAGCCCGGGACCGGCACTTAGCTTCGGAGAGCTGCGTATCTGCGTCTTCTGCGTGTCTTGCCGCTCTACACTCAGCAAAAAGCTTTTCCACCATATCTTGCAAGGAGAAATTCTGCCAGGAAAGAAAACATCCGAAATCTTGTTCTAAGGCTTGCACGGGGGTCTGCAAAGAGTTTGGCAAGAATGAAAGGTAGTTGTCCAAAACTCGTTCTTTTCCAGTAGAATAACCATGGAAAAGGCAGGAGAGTGGTAAAGTACTGTTTTCTCTAAGTCTGAATGCTGCCCACACTGTGCCTGAGTACTGCAGCTTGCATCTTCGCCTTTGGGAAGCTGCCGCTCGCCGATTCTCCCGGAGGCGAAGAAGCGGCTTCTTCGCACACAGAGCATTGTGGCGAGCGCAGGGAGCTCCTGAGAGCGGTTTGTGCCGAAAGAAGCCCGGGACCGGCACTTAGCTTCGGAGAGCTGCGTATCTGCGTCTTCTGCGTGTCTTGCCGCTCTACACTCAGCAAAAAGCTTTTCCACCATATCTTGCAAGGAGAAACTCTGCCAGGAAAGAAAACATCCAAAATCTTGTTCTAAAGCTTGCACGGGGGTCTGCAAAGAGTTTGGCAAGAATGAAAGGTAGTTGTCCAAAACTCGTTCTTTTCCAATAGACTAACCATGGAAAAGGCAGGAGAGTGGTAAAGTACTGTTTTCTCTAAGTCTGAAGGCTGCCCACACTGTGCCTGTGTGCTGCAGCTTGCATCTTCGCCTTTGGGAAGCTGCCGCTCGCCGATTCTCCCGGAGGCGAAGAAGCGGCTTCTTCGCACACAGAGCATTGTGGCGAGCGCAGGGAGCTCCTGAGAGCGGTTTGTGCCGAAAGAAGCCCGGGACCGGCACTTAGCTTCGGAGAGCTGCGTATCGGCGTCTTCTGCGTGTCTTGCCGCTCTACACTCAGCAAAAAGCTTTTCCAGCATATCTTGCAAGGAGAAACTCTGCCAGGAAAGAAAACATCCAAAATCTTGTTCTAAAGCTTGCACGCGGGTCTGCAAAGAGTTTGGCAAGAATGAAAGGTAGTTGGCCAAAACTCGTTCTTTTCCAATAGAATAACCATGGAAAAGGCAGGAGAGTGGTAAAGTACTGTTTTCTCTAAGTCTGAAGGCTGCCCACACTGTGCCTGTGTGCTGCAGCTTGCATCTTCGCCTTTGGGAAGATGCCGCTCGCCGATTCTCCCGCAGGCGAAGAAGCGGCTTCTTCGCACACAGAGCATTGTGGCGAGCGCAGGGAGCTCCTGAGAGCGGTTTGTGCCGAAAGAAGCCCGGGACCGGCACTTAGCTTCGGAGAGCTGCGTATCTGCGTCTTCTGCGTGTCTTGCCGCTCTACACTCAGCAAAAAGCTTTTCCACCATATCTTGCAAGGAGAAACTCTGCAAGGAAAGAAAACATCCAAAATCTTGTTCTTAAGCTTGCTCGGGGGTCTGCAAAGAGTTTGGCAAGAATGAAAGGTAGTTGTCCAAAACTCGTTCTTTTCCAATAGAATAACCATGGAAAAGGCAGGAGAGTGGTAAAGTACTGTTTTCTCTAAGTCTGAAGGCTGCCCACACTGTGCCTGTGTGCTGCAGCTTGCATCTTCGCCTTTGGGAAGCTGCCGCTCGCCGATTCTCCCGGAGGCGAAGAAGCGGCTTCTTCGCACACAGAGCATTGTGGCGAGCGCAGGGAGCTCCTGAGAGCGGTTTGTGCCGAAAGAAGCCCGGGACCGGCACTTAGCTTCGGAGAGCTGCGTATCTGCGTCTTCTGCGTGTCTTGCCGCTCTAGACTCAGCAAAAAGCTTTTCCACCATATCTTGCAAGGAGAAACTCTGCCAGGAAAGAAAACATCCAAAATCTTGTTCTAAAGCTTGCACGGGGGTCTGCAAAGAGTTTGGCAAGAATGAAAGGTAGTTGTCCAAAACTCGTTCTTTTCCAATAGAATAACCATGGAAAAGGCAGGAGAGTGGTAAAGTACTGTTTTCTCTAAGTCTGAAGGCTGCCCACACTGTGCCTGCGTGGTGCAGCTTGCATCTTCGCCTTTGGGAAGCTGCCGCTCGCCGATTCTCCCGCAGGCGAAGAAGCGGCTTCTTCGCACACAGAGCATTGTGGCGAGCGCAGGGAGCTCCTGAGAGCGGTTTGTGCCGAAAGAAGCCCGGGACCGGCACTTAGCTTCGGAGAGCTGCGTATCTGCGTCTTCTGCGTGTCTTGCCGCTCTACACTCAGCAAAAAGCTTTTCCACCATATTTTGCAAGGAGAAACTCTGCCAGGAAAGAAAACATCCAAAATCTTGTTCTAAGGCTTGCACGGGGGTCTGCAAAGAGTTTGGCAAGAATGAAAGGTAGTTGTCCAAAACTCGTTCTTTTCCAATAGACTAACCATGGAAAAGGCAGGAGAGTGGTAAAGTACTGTTTTCTCTAAGTCTGAAGGCTGCCCACACTGTGCCTGTGTGCTGCAGCTTGCATCTTCGCCTTTGGGAAGCTGCCGCTCGCCGATTCTCCCGCAGGCGAAGAAGCGGCTTCTTCGCACACAGAGCATTGTGGCGAGCGCAGGGAGCTCCTGAGAGCGGTTTGTGCCGAAAGAAGCCCGGGACCGGCACTTAGCTTCGGAGAGCTGCGTATCTGCGTCTTCTGCGTGTCTTGCCGCTCTACACTCAGCAAAAAGCTTTTCCAGCATATCTTGCAAGGAGAAACTCTGCCAGGAAAGAAAACATCCAAAATCTTGTTCTAAAGCTTGCACGGGGGTCTGCAAAGAGTTTGGCAAGAATGAAAGGTAGTTGTCCAAAACTCGTTCTTTTCCACTAGAATAACCATGGAAAAGGCAGGAGAGTGGTAAAGTACTGTTTTCTCTAAGTCTGAATGCTGCCCACACTGTGCCTGCGTGGTGTAGATTGCATCTTCGCCTTTGGGAAGCTGCCGCTCGCCGATTCTCCCGGAGGCGAAGAAGCGGCTTCTTCGCACACAGAGCATTGTGGCGAGCGCAGGGAGCTCCTGAGAGCGGTTTGTGCCGAAAGAAGCCCGGGACCGGCACTTAGCTTCGGAGAGCTGCGTATCTGCGTCTTCTGCGTGTCTTGCCGCTCTACACTCAGCAAAAAGCTTTTCCAGCATATCTTGCAAGGAGAAACTCTGCCAGGAAAGAAAACATCCAAAATCTTGTTCTAAAGCTTGCACGCGGGTCTGCAAAGAGTTTGGCAAGAATGAAAGGTAGTTGTCCAAAACTCGTTCTTTTCCAATAGAATAACCATGGAAAAGGCAGGAGAGTGGTAAAGTACTGTTTTCTCTAAGTCTGAAGGCTGCCCACACTGTGCCTGTGTGCTGCAGCTTGCATCTTCGCCTTTGGGAAGATGCCGCTCGCCGATTCTCCCGGAGGCGAAGAAGCGGCTTCTTCGCACACAGAGCATTGTGGCGAGCGCAGGGAGCTCCTGAGAGCGGTTTGTGCCGAAAGAAGCCCGGGACCGGCACTTAGCTTCGGAGAGCTGCGTATCTGCGTCTTCTGCGTGTCTTGCCGCTCTACACTCAGCAAAAAGCTTTTCCACCATATCTTGCAAGGAGAAACTCTGCAAGGAAAGAAAACATCCAAAATCTTGTTCTAAAGCTTGCACGGGGGTCTGCAAAGAGTTTGGCAAGAATGAAAGGTAGTTGTCCAAAACTCGTTCTTTTCCAATAGAAGAACCATGGAAAAGGCAGGAGAGTGGTAAAGTACTGTTTTCTCTAAGTCTGTAGGCTGCCCACACTGTGCCTGTGTGCTGCAGCTTGCATCTTCGCCTTTGGGAAGCTGCCGCTCGCCGATTCTCCCGCAGGCGAAGAAGCGGCTTCTTCGCACACACAGCATTGTGGCGAGCGCAGGGAGCTCCTGAGAGCGGTTTGTGCCGAAAGAAGCCCGGGACCGGCACTTAGCTTCGGAGAGCTGCGTATCTGCGTCTTCTGCGTGTCTTGCCGCTCTACACTCAGCCAAAAGCTTTTCCACCATATCTTGCAAGGAGAAACTCTGCCAGGAAAGAAAACATCCAAAATCTTGTTCTAAAGCTTGCACGGGGGTCTGCAAAGAGTTTGGCAAGAATGAAAGGTAGTTGTCCAAAACTCGTTCTTTTCCAATAGACTAACCATGGAAAAGGCAGGAGAGTGGTAAAGTACTGTTTTCTCTAAGTCTGAAGGCTGCCCACACTGTGCCTGCGTGCTGCAGCTTGCATCTTCGCCTTTGGGAAGCTGCCGCTCGCCGATTCTCCCCGAGGCGAAGAAGCGGCTTCTTCGCACACAGAGCATTGTGGCGAGCGCAGGGAGCTCCTGAGAGCGGTTTGTGCCGAAAGAAGCCCGGGACCGGCACTTAGCTTCGGAGAGCTGCGTATCTGCGTCTTCTGCGTGTCTTGCCGCTCTACACTCAGCAAAAAGCTTTTCCACCATATCTTGCAAGGAGAAATTCTGCCAGGAAAGAAAACATCCGAAATCTTGTTCTAAGGCTTGCACGGGGGTCTGCAAAGAGTTTGGCAAGAATGAAAGGTAGTTGTCCAAAACTCGTTCTTTTCCAGTAGAATAACCATGGAAAAGGCAGGAGAGTGGTAAAGTACTGTTTTCTCTAAGTCTGAATGCTGCCCACACTGTGCCTGAGTACTGCAGCTTGCATCTTCGCCTTTGGGAAGCTGCCGCTCGCCGATTCTCCCGGAGGCGAAGAAGCGGCTTCTTCGCACACAGAGCATTGTGGCGAGCGCAGGGAGCTCCTGAGAGCGGTTTGTGCCGAAAGAAGCCCGGGACCGGCACTTAGCTTCGGAGAGCTGCGTATCTGCGTCTTCTGCGTGTCTTGCCGCTCTACACTCAGCAAAAAGCTTTTCCACCATATCTTGCAAGGAGAAACTCTGCCAGGAAAGAAAACATCCAAAATCTTGTTCTAAAGCTTGCACGGGGGTCTGCAAAGAGTTTGGCAAGAATGAAAGGTAGTTGTCCAAAACTCGTTCTTTTCCAATAGACTAACCATGGAAAAGGCAGGAGAGTGGTAAAGTACTGTTTTCTCTAAGTCTGAATGCTGCCCACACTGTGCCTGTGTGCTGCAGCTTGCATCTTCGCCTTTGGGAAGCTGCCGCTCGCCGATTCTCCCGGAGGCGAAGAAGCGGCTTCTTCGCACACAGAGCATTGTGGCGAGCGCAGGGAGCTCCTGAGAGCGGTTTGTGCCGAAAGAAGCCCGGGACCGGCACTTAGCTTCGGAGAGCTGCGTATCGGCGTCTTCTGCGTGTCTTGCCGCTCTACACTCAGCAAAAAGCTTTTCCACCATATCTTGCAAGGAGAAACTCTGCCAGGAAAGAAAACATCCAAAATCTTGTTCTAAAGCTTGCACGCGGGTCTGCAAAGAGTTTGGCAAGAATGAAAGGTAGTTGGCCAAAACTCGTTCTTTTCCAATAGAATAACCATGGAAAAGGCAGGAGAGTGGTAAAGTACTGTTTTCTCTAAGTCTGAAGGCTGCCCACACTGTGCCTGTGTGCTGCAGCTTGCATCTTCGCCTTTGGGAAGATGCCGCTCGCCGATTCTCCCGCAGGCGAAGAAGCGGCTTCTTCGCACACAGAGCATTGTGGCGAGCGCAGGGAGCTCCTGAGAGCGGTTTGTGCCGAAAGAAGCCCGGGACCGGCACTTAGCTTCGGAGAGCTGCGTATCTGCGTCTTCTGCGTGTCTTGCCGCTCTACACTCAGCAAAAAGCTTTTCCACCATATCTTGCAAGGAGAAACTCTGCAAGGAAAGAAAACATCCAAAATCTTGTTCTTAAGCTTGCTCGGGGGTCTGCAAAGAGTTTGGCAAGAATGAAAGGTAGTTGTCCAAAACTCGTTCTTTTCCAATAGAATAACCATGGAAAAGGCAGGAGAGTGGTAAAGTACTGTTTTCTCTAAGTCTGAAGGCTGCCCACACTGTGCCTGTGTGCTGCAGCTTGCATCTTCGCCTTTGGGAAGCTGCCGCTCGCCGATTCTCCCGGAGGCGAAGAAGCGGCTTCTTCGCACACACAGCATTGTGGCGAGCGCAGGGAGCTCCTGAGAGCGGTTTGTGCCGAAAGAAGCCCGGGACCGGCACTTAGCTTCGGAGAGCTGCGTATCTGCGTCTTCTGCGTGTCTTGCCGCTCTACACTCAGCAAAAAGCTTTTCCACCATATCTTGCAAGGAGAAACTCTGCCAGGAAAGAAAACATCCAAAATCTTGTTCTAAAGCTTGCACGGGGGTCTGCAAAGAGTTTGGCAAGAATGAAAGGTAGTTGTCCAAAACTCGTTCTTTTCCAATAGAAGAACCATGGAAAAGGCAGGAGAGTGGTAAAGTACTGTTTTCTCTAAGTCTGAAGGCTGCCCACACTGTGCCTGCGTGGTGCAGCTTGCATCTTCGCCTTTGGGAAGCTGCCGCTCGCCGATTCTCCCGGAGGCGAAGAAGCGGCTTCTTCGCACACAGAGCATTGTGGCGAGCGCAGGGAGCTCCTGAGAGCGGTTTGTGCCGAAAGAAGCCCGGGACCGGCACTTAGCTTCGGAGAGCTGCGTATCTGCGTCTTCTGCGTGTCTTGCCGCTCTACACTCAGCAAAAAGCTTTTCCACCATATTTTGCAAGGAGAAACTCTGCCAGGAAAGAAAACATCCAAAATCTTGTTCTAAGGCTTGCACGGGGGTCTGCAAAGAGTTTGGCAAGAATGAAAGGTAGTTGTCCAAAACTCGTTCTTTTCCAATAGACTAACCATGGAAAAGGCAGGAGAGTGGTAAAGTACTGTTTTCTCTAAGTCTGAAGGCTGCCCACACTGTGCCTGTGTGCTGCAGCTTGCATCTTCGCCTTTGGGAAGCTGCCGCTCGCCGATTCTCCCGCAGGCGAAGAAGCGGCTTCTTCGCACACAGAGCATTGTGGCGAGCGCAGGGAGCTCCTGAGAGCGGTTTGTGCCGAAAGAAGCCCGGGACCGGCACTTAGCTTCGGAGAGCTGCGTATCTGCGTCTTCTGCGTGTCTTGCCGCTCTACACTCAGCAAAAAGCTTTTCCAGCATATCTTGCAAGGAGAAACTCTGCCAGGAAAGAAAACATCCAAAATCTTGTTCTAAAGCTTGCACGGGGGTCTGCAAAGAGTTTGGCAAGAATGAAAGGTAGTTGTCCAAAACTCGTTCTTTTCCAATAGAATAACCATGGAAAAGGCAGGAGAGTGGTAAAGTACTGTTTTCTCTAAGTCTGAATGCTGCCCACACTGTGCCTGCGTGGTGTAGATTGCATCTTCGCCTTTGGGAAGCTGCCGCTCGCCGATTCTCCCGGAGGCGAAGAAGCGGCTTCTTCGCACACAGAGCATTGTGGCGAGCGCAGGGAGCTCCTGAGAGCGGTTTGTGCCGAAAGAAGCCCGGGACCGGCACTTAGCTTCGGAGAGCTGCGTATCTGCGTCTTCTGCGTGTCTTGCCGCTCTACACTCAGCAAAAAGCTTTTCCACCATATTTTGCAAGGAGAAACTCTGCCAGGAAAGAAAACATCCAAAATCTTGTTCTAAAGCTTGCACGGGGGTCTGCAAAGAGTTTGGCAAGAATGAAAGGTAGTTGTCCAAAACTCGTTCTTTTCCAATAGAATAACCATGGAAAAGGCAGGAGAGTGGTAAAGTACTGTTTTCTCTAAGTCTGAATGCTGCCCACACTGTGCCTGCGTGGTGTAGATTGCATCTTCGCCTTTGGGAAGCTGCCGCTCGCCGATTCTCCCGCAGGCGAAGAAGCGGCTTCTTCGCACACAGAGCATTGTGGCGAGCGCAGGGAGCTCCTGAGAGCGGTTTGTGCCGAAAGAAGCCCGGGACCGGCACTTAGCTTCGGAGAGCTGCGTATAAGCGTCTTCTGCGTGTCTTGCCGCTCTACACTCAGCAAAAAGCTTTTCCAGCATATCTTGCAAGGAGAAACTCTGCCAGGAAAGAAAACATCCAAAATCTTGTTCTAAAGCTTGCACGGGGGTCTGCAAAGAGTTTGGCAAGAATGAAAGGTAGTTGTCCAAAACTCGTTCTTTTCCAATAGAATAACCATGGAAAAGGCAGGAGAGTGGTAAAGTACTGTTTTCTCTAAGTCTGAATGCTGCCCACACTGTGCCTGTGTACTGCAGCTTGCATCTTCGCCTTTGGGAAGCTGCCGCTCGCCGATTCTCCCGCAGGCGAAGAAGCGGCTTCTTCGCACACAGAGCATTGTGGCGAGCGCAGGGAGCTCCTGAGAGCGGTTTGTGCCGAAAGAAGCCCGGGACCGGCACTTAGCTTCGGAGAGCTGCGTATCGGCGTCTTCTGCGTGTCTTGCCGCTCTACACTCAGCAAAAAGCTTTTCCACCATATCTTGCAAGGAGAAACTCTGCCAGGAAAGAAAACATCCAAAATCTTGTTCTAAGGCTTGCACGGGGGTCTGCAAAGAGTTTGGCAAGAATGAAAGGTAGTTGTCCAAAACTCGTTCTTTTCCAATAGAATAACCATGGAAAAGGCAGGAGAGTGGTAAAGTACTGTTTTCTCTAAGTCTGAAGGCTGCCCACACTGTGCCTGTGTGCTGCAGCTTGCATCTTTGCCTTTGGGAAGCTGCCGCTCGCCGATTCTCCCGCAGGCGAAGAAGCGGCTTCTTCGCACACAGAGCATTGTGGCGAGCGCAGGGAGCTCCTGAGAGCGGTTTGTGCCGAAAGAAGCCCGGGACCGGCACTTAGCTTCGGAGAGCTGCGTATCTGCGTCTTCTGCGTGTCTTGCCGCTCTACACTCAGCAAAAAGCTTTTCCACCATATCTTGCAAGGAGAAACTCTGCCAGGAAAGAAAACATCCAAAATCTTGTTCTAAAGCTTGCTCGGGGGTCTGCAAAGAGTTTGGCAAGAATGAAAGGTAGTTGTCCAAAACTCGTTCTTTTCCAATAGACTAACCATGGAAAAGGCAGGAGAGTGGTAAAGTACTGTTTTCTCTAAGTCTGAATGCTGCCCACACTGTGCCTGTGTGCTGCAGCTTGCATCTTCGCCTTTGGGAAGCTGCCGCTCGCCGATTCTCCCGGAGGCGAAGAAGCGGCTTCTTCGCACACAGAGCATTGTGGCGAGCGCAGGGAGCTCCTGAGAGCGGTTTGTGCCGAAAGAAGCCCGGGACCGGCACTTAGCTTCGGAGAGCTGCGTATCTGCGTCTTCTGCGTGTCTTGCCGCTCTACACTCAGCAAAAAGCTTTTCCAGCATATCTTGCAAGGAGAAACTCTGCCAGGAAAGAAAACATCCAAAATCTTGTTCTAAAGCTTGCACGGGGGTCTGCAAAGAGTTTGGCAAGAATGAAAGGTAGTTGTCCAAAACTCGTTCTTTTCCACTAGAATAACCATGGAAAAGGCAGGAGAGTGGTAAAGTACTGTTTTCTCTAAGTCTGAAGGCTGCCCACACTGTGCCTGTGTGCTGCAGCTTGCATCTTCGCCTTTGGGAAGCTGCCGCTCGCCGATTCTCCCGGAGGCGAAGAAGCGGCTTCTTCGCACACAGAGCATTGTGGCGAGCGCAGGGAGCTCCTGAGAGCGGTTTGTGCCGAAAGAAGCCCGGGACCGGCACTTAGCTTCGGAGAGCTGCGTATCTGCGTCTTCTGCGTGTCTTGCCGCTCTACACTCAGCAAAAAGCTTTTCCACCATATCTTGCAAGGAGAAACTCTGCCAGGAAAGAAAACATCCAAAATCTTGTTCTAAAGCTTGCTCGGGGGTCTGCAAAGAGTTTGGCAAGAATGAAAGGTAGTTGTCCAAAACTCGTTCTTTTCCAATAGACTAACCATGGAAAAGGCAGGAGAGTGGTAAAGTACTGTTTTCTCTAAGTCTGAATGCTGCCCACACTGTGCCTGTGTGCTGCAGCTTGCATCTTCGCCTTTGGGAAGCTGCCGCTCGCCGATTCTCCCGGAGGCGAAGAAGCGGCTTCTTCGCACACAGAGCATTGTGGCGAGCGCAGGGAGCTCCTGAGAGCGGTTTGTGCCGAAAGAAGCCCGGGACCGGCACTTAGCTTCGGAGAGCTGCGTATCTGCGTCTTCTGCGTGTCTTGCCGCTCTACACTCAGCAAAAAGCTTTTCCACCATATCTTGCAAGGAGAAACTCTGCCAGGAAAGAAAACATCCAAAATCTTGTTCTAAAGCTTGCACGGGGGTCTGCAAAGAGTTTGGCAAGAATGAAAGGTAGTTGTCCAAAACTCGTTCTTTTCCAGTAGACTAACCATGGAAAAGGCAGGAGAGTGGTAAAGTACTGTTTTCTCTAAGTCTGAAGGCTGCCCACACTGTGCCTGTGTGCTGCAGCTTGCATCTTCGCCTTTGGGAAGCTGCCGCTCGCCGATTCTCCCGGAGGCGAAGAAGCGGCTTCTTCGCACACAGAGCATTGTGGCGAGCGCAGGGAGCTCCTGAGAGCGGTTTGTGCCGAAAGAAGCCCGGGACCGGCACTTAGCTTCGGAGAGCTGCGTATCGGCGTCTTCTGCGTGTCTTGCCGCTCTACACTCAGCAAAAAGCTTTTCCACCATATCTTGCAAGGAGAAACTCTGCCAGGAAAGGAAACATCCAAAATCTTGTTCTAAAGCTTGCACGTGGGTCTGCAAAGAGTTTGGCAAGAATGAAAGGTAGTTGTCCAAAACTCGTTCTTTTCCAATAGAATAACCATGGAAAAGGCAGGAGAGTGGTAAAGTACTGTTTTCTCTAAGTCTGAAGGCTGCCCACACTGTGCCTGTGTGCTGCAGCTTGCATCTTCGCCTTTGGGAAGCTGCCGCTCGCCGATTCTCCCGCAGGCGAAGAAGCGGCTTCTTCGCACACAGAGCATTGTGGCGAGCGCAGGGAGCTCCTGAGAGCGGTTTGTGCCGAAAGAAGCCCGGGACCGGCACTTAGCTTCGGAGAGCTGCGTATCGGCGTCTTCTGCGTGTCTTGCCGCTCTACACTCAGCAAAAAGCTTTTCCAGCATATCTTGCAAGGAGAAACTCTGCCAGGAAAGAAAACATCCAAAATCTTGTTCTAAAGCTTGCACGGGGGTCTGCAAAGAGTTTGGCAAGAATGAAAGGTAGTTGTCCAAAACTCGTTCTTTTCCAATAGACTAACCATGGAAAAGGCAGGAGAGTGGTAAAGTACTGTTTTCTCTAAGTCTGAAGGCTGCCCACACTGTGCCTGCGTGCTGCAGCTTGCATCTTCGCCTTTGGGAAGCTGCCGCTCGCCGATTCTCCCGCAGGCGAAGAAGCGGCTTCTTCGCACACACAGCATTGTGGCGAGCGCAGGGAGCTCCTGAGAGCGGTTTGTGCCGAAAGAAGCCCGGGACCGGCACTTAGCTTCGGAGAGCTGCGTATCTGCGTCTTCTGCGTGTCTTGCCGCTCTACACTCAGCAAAAAGCTTTTCCAGCATATCTTGCAAGGAGAAACTCTGCCAGGAAAGAAAACATCCAAAATCTTGTTCTAAAGCTTGCACGGGGGTCTGCAAAGAGTTTGGCAAGAATGAAAGGTAGTTGTCCAAAACTCGTTCTTTTCCAATAGAATAACCATGGAAAAGGCAGGAGAGTGGTAAAGTACTGTTTTCTCTAAGTCTGAATGCTGCCCACACTGTGCCTGCGTGGTGTAGATTGCATCTTCGCCTTTGGGAAGCTGCCGCTCGCCGATTCTCCCGGAGGCGAAGAAGCGGCTTCTTCGCACACAGAGCATTGTGGCGAGCGCAGGGAGCTCCTGAGAGCGGTTTGTGCCGAAAGAAGCCCGGGACCGGCACTTAGCTTCGGAGAGCTGCGTATCTGCGTCTTCTGCGTGTCTTGCCGCTCTACACTCAGCAAAAAGCTTTTCCACCATATCTTGCAAGGAGAAACTCTGCCAGGAAAGA
Source organism: Molothrus aeneus (assembly GCF_037042795.1). Lineage (NCBI taxonomy): Eukaryota > Metazoa > Chordata > Aves > Passeriformes > Icteridae > Molothrus > Molothrus aeneus. The sequence continues at coordinate 85,525 of NW_027098796.1, forward strand.
AAACATCCAAAATCTTGTTCTAAAGCTTGCACGGGGGTCTGCAAAGAGTTTGGCAAGAATGAAAGGTAGTTGGCCAAAACTCGTTCTTTTCCAATAGAATAACCATGGAAAAGGCAGGAGAGTGGTAAAGTACTGTTTTCTCTAAGTCTGAAGGCTGCCCACACTGTGCCTGTGTGCTGCAGCTTGCATCTTCGCCTTTGGGAAGCTGCCGCTCGCCGATTCTCCCGGAGGCGAAGAAGCGGCTTCTTCGCACACAGAGCATTGTGGCGAGCGCAGGGAGCTCCTGAGAGCGGTTTGTGCCGAAAGAAGCCCGGGACCGGCACTTAGCTTCGGAGAGCTGCGTATCTGCGTCTTCTGCGTGTCTTGCCGCTCTACACTCAGCAAAAAGCTTTTCCACCATATCTTGCAAGGAGAAACTCTGCCAGGAAAGAAAACATCCAAAATCTTGTTCTAAAGCTTGCACGGGGGTCTGCAAAGAGTTTGGCAAGAATGAAAGGTAGTTGTCCAAAACTCGTTCTTTTCCAATAGACTAACCATGGAAAAGGCAGGAGAGTGGTAAAGTACTGTTTTCTCTAAGTCTGAAGGCTGCCCACACTGTGCCTGTGTGCTGCAGCTTGCATCTTCGCCTTTGGGAAGCTGCCGCTCGCCGATTCTCCCGCAGGCGAAGAAGCGGCTTCTTCGCACACAGAGCATTGTGGCGAGCGCAGGGAGCTCCTGAGAGCGGTTTGTGCCGAAAGAAGCCCGGGACCGGCACTTAGCTTCGGAGAGCTGCGTATCTGCGTCTTCTGCGTGTCTTGCCGCTCTACACTCAGCAAAAAGCTTTTCCAGCATATCTTGCAAGGAGAAACTCTGCCAGGAAAGAAAACATCCAAAATCTTGTTCTAAAGCTTGCACGGGGGTCTGCAAAGAGTTTGGCAAGAATGAAAGGTAGTTGTCCAAAACTCGTTCTTTTCCAATAGACTAACCATGGAAAAGGCAGGAGAGTGGTAAAGTACTGTTTTCTCTAAGTCTGAAGGCTGCCCACACTGTGCCTGTGTGCTGCAGCTTGCATCTTCGCCTTTGGGAAGCTGCCGCTCGCCGATTCTCCCGGAGGCGAAGAAGCGGCTTCTTCGCACACAGAGCATTGTGGCGAGCGCAGGGAGCTCCTGAGAGCGGTTTGTGCCGAAAGAAGCCCGGGACCGGCACTTAGCTTCGGAGAGCTGCGTATCTGCGTCTTCTGCGTGTCTTGCCGCTCTACACTCAGCAAAAAGCTTTTCCACCATATCTTGCAAGGAGAAACTCTGCCAGGAAAGAAAACATCCAAAATCTTGTTCTAAAGCTTGCACGCGGGTCTGCAAAGAGTTTGGCAAGAATGAAAGGTAGTTGTCCAAAACTCGTTCTTTTCCAATAGAATAACCATGGAAAAGGCAGGAGAGTGGTAAAGTACTGTTTTCTCTAAGTCTGAAGGCTGCCCACACTGTGCCTGTGTGCTGCAGCTTGCATCTTCGCCTTTGGGAAGATGCCGCTCGCCGATTCTCCCGGAGGCGAAGAAGCGGCTTCTTCGCACACAGAGCATTGTGGCGAGCGCAGGGAGCTCCTGAGAGCGGTTTGTGCCGAAAGAAGCCCGGGACCGGCACTTAGCTTCGGAGAGCTGCGTATCTGCGTCTTCTGCGTGTCTTGCCGCTCTACACTCAGCAAAAAGCTTTTCCACCATATCTTGCAAGGAGAAACTCTGCAAGGAAAGAAAACATCCAAAATCTTGTTCTAAAGCTTGCTCGGGGGTCTGCAAAGAGTTTGGCAAGAATGAAAGGTAGTTGTCCAAAACTCGTTCTTTTCCAATAGAATAACCATGGAAAAGGCAGGAGAGTGGTAAAGTACTGTTTTCTCTAAGTCTGAAGGCTGCCCACACTGTGCCTGTGTGCTGCAGCTTGCATCTTCGCCTTTGGGAAGCTGCCGCTCGCCGATTCTCCCGCAGGCGAAGAAGCGGCTTCTTCGCACACACAGCATTGTGGCGAGCGCAGGGAGCTCCTGAGAGCGGTTTGTGCCGAAAGAAGCCCGGGACCGGCACTTAGCTTCGGAGAGCTGCGTATCTGCGTCTTCTGCGTGTCTTGCCGCTCTACACTCAGCCAAAAGCTTTTCCACCATATCTTGCAAGGAGAAACTCTGCCAGGAAAGAAAACATCCAAAATCTTGTTCTAAAGCTTGCACGGGGGTCTGCAAAGAGTTTGGCAAGAATGAAAGGTAGTTGGCCAAAACTCGTTCTTTTCCAATAGACTAACCATGGAAAAGGCAGGAGAGTGGTAAAGTACTGTTTTCTCTAAGTCTGAAGGCTGCCCACACTGTGCCTGCGTGCTGCAGCTTGCATCTTCGCCTTTGGGAAGCTGCCGCTCGCCGATTCTCCCCGAGGCGAAGAAGCGGCTTCTTCGCACACAGAGCATTGTGGCGAGCGCAGGGAGCTCCTGAGAGCGGTTTGTGCCGAAAGAAGCCCGGGACCGGCACTTAGCTTCGGAGAGCTGCGTATCTGCGTCTTCTGCGTGTCTTGCCGCTCTACACTCAGCAAAAAGCTTTTCCACCATATCTTGCAAGGAGAAATTCTGCCAGGAAAGAAAACATCCGAAATCTTGTTCTAAAGCTTGCACGGGGGTCTGCAAAGAGTTTGGCAAGAATGAAAGGTAGTTGTCCAAAACTCGTTCTTTTCCAGTAGAATAACCATGGAAAAGGCAGGAGAGTGGTAAAGTACTGTTTTCTCTAAGTCTGAATGCTGCCCACACTGTGCCTGAGTACTGCAGCTTGCATCTTCGCCTTTGGGAAGCTGCCGCTCGCCGATTCTCCCGGAGGCGAAGAAGCGGCTTCTTCGCACACAGAGCATTGTGGCGAGCGCAGGGAGCTCCTGAGAGCGGTTTGTGCCGAAAGAAGCCCGGGACCGGCACTTAGCTTCGGAGAGCTGCGTATCTGCGTCTTCTGCGTGTCTTGCCGCTCTACACTCAGCAAAAAGCTTTTCCACCATATCTTGCAAGGAGAAACTCTGCCAGGAAAGAAAACATCCAAAATCTTGTTCTAAAGCTTGCACGGGGGTCTGCAAAGAGTTTGGCAAGAATGAAAGGTAGTTGTCCAAAACTCGTTCTTTTCCAATAGACTAACCATGGAAAAGGCAGGAGAGTGGTAAAGTACTGTTTTCTCTAAGTCTGAATGCTGCCCACACTGTGCCTGTGTGCTGCAGCTTGCATCTTCGCCTTTGGGAAGCTGCCGCTCGCCGATTCTCCCGGAGGCGAAGAAGCGGCTTCTTCGCACACAGAGCATTGTGGCGAGCGCAGGGAGCTCCTGAGAGCGGTTTGTGCCGAAAGAAGCCCGGGACCGGCACTTAGCTTCGGAGAGCTGCGTATCGGCGTCTTCTGCGTGTCTTGCCGCTCTACACTCAGCAAAAAGCTTTTCCACCATATCTTGCAAGGAGAAACTCTGCCAGGAAAGAAAACATCCAAAATCTTGTTCTAAAGCTTGCACGCGGGTCTGCAAAGAGTTTGGCAAGAATGAAAGGTAGTTGTCCAAAACTCGTTCTTTTCCACTAGAATAACCATGGAAAAGGCAGGAGAGTGGTAAAGTACTGTTTTCTCTAAGTCTGAATGCTGCCCACACTGTGCCTGCGTGGTGTAGATTGCATCTTCGCCTTTGGGAAGCTGCCGCTCGCCGATTCTCCCGGAGGCGAAGAAGCGGCTTCTTCGCACACAGAGCATTGTGGCGAGCGCAGGGAGCTCCTGAGAGCGGTTTGTGCCGAAAGAAGCCCGGGACCGGCACTTAGCTTCGGAGAGCTGCGTATCTGCGTCTTCTGCGTGTCTTGCCGCTCTACACTCAGCAAAAAGCTTTTCCAGCATATCTTGCAAGGAGAAACTCTGCCAGGAAAGAAAACATCCAAAATCTTGTTCTAAAGCTTGCACGGGGGTCTGCAAAGAGTTTGGCAAGAATGAAAGGTAGTTGGCCAAAACTCGTTCTTTTCCAATAGAATAACCATGGAAAAGGCAGGAGAGTGGTAAAGTACTGTTTTCTCTAAGTCTGAAGGCTGCCCACACTGTGCCTGTGTGCTGCAGCTTGCATCTTCGCCTTTGGGAAGCTGCAGCTCGCCGATTCTCCCGGAGGCGAAGAAGCGGCTTCTTCGCACACAGAGCATTGTGGCGAGCGCAGGGAGCTCCTGAGAGCGGTTTGTGCCGAAAGAAGCCCGGGACCGGCACTTAGCTTCGGAGAGCTGCGTATCTGCGTCTTCTGCGTGTCTTGCCGCTCTAGACTCAGCAAAAAGCTTTTCCAGCATATCTTGCAAGGAGAAACTCTGCCAGGAAAGAAAACATCCAAAATCTTGTTCTAAAGCTTGCACGGGGGTCTGCAAAGAGTTTGGCAAGAATGAAAGGTAGTTGTCCAAAACTCGTTCTTTTCCAATAGACTAACCATGGAAAAGGCAGGAGAGTGGTAAAGTACTGTTTTCTCTAAGTCTGAAGGCTGCCCACACTGTGCCTGTGTGCTGCAGCTTGCATCTTCGCCTTTGGGAAGCTGCCGCTCGCCGATTCTCCCGCAGGCGAAGAAGCGGCTTCTTCGCACACACAGCATTGTGGCGAGCGCAGGGAGCTCCTGAGAGCGGTTTGTGCCGAAAGAAGCCCGGGACCGGCACTTAGCTTCGGAGAGCTGCGTATCTGCGTCTTCTGCGTGTCTTGCCGCTCTACACTCAGCAAAAAGCTTTTCCACCATATCTTGCAAGGAGAAACTCTGCCAGGAAAGAAAACATCCAAAATCTTGTTCTAAGGCTTGCACGGGGGTCTGCAAAGAGTTTGGCAAGAATGAAAGGTAGTTGTCCAAAACTCGTTCTTTTCCAATAGACTAACCATGGAAAAGGCAGGAGAGTGGTAAAGTACTGTTTTCTCTAAGTCTGAAGGCTGCCCACACTGTGCCTGTGTGCTGCAGCTTGCATCTTCGCCTTTGGGAAGCTGCCGCTCGCCGATTCTCCCGCAGGCGAAGAAGCGGCTTCTTCGCACACACAGCATTGTGGCGAGCGCAGGGAGCTCCTGAGAGCGGTTTGTGCCGAAAGAAGCCCGGGACCGGCACTTAGCTTCGGAGAGCTGCGTATCTGCGTCTTCTGCGTGTCTTGCCGCTCTACACTCAGCAAAAAGCTTTTCCACCATATCTTGCAAGGAGAAACTCTGCCAGGAAAGAAAACATCCAAAATCTTGTTCTAAAGCTTGCACGGGGGTCTGCAAAGAGTTTGGCAAGAATGAAAGGTAGTTGTCCAAAACTCGTTCTTTTCCAATAGAATAACCATGGAAAAGGCAGGAGAGTGGTAAAGTACTGTTTTCTCTAAGTCTGAAGGCTGCCCACACTGTGCCTGTGTGCTGCAGCTTGCATCTTCGCCTTTGGGAAGATGCCGCTCGCCGATTCTCCCGGAGGCGAAGAAGCGGCTTCTTCGCACACAGAGCATTGTGGCGAGCGCAGGGAGCTCCTGAGAGCGGTTTGTGCCGAAAGAAGCCCGGGACCGGCACTTAGCTTCGGAGAGCTGCGTATCTGCGTCTTCTGCGTGTCTTGCCGCTCTACACTCAGCAAAAAGCTTTTCCACCATATCTTGCAAGGAGAAACTCTGCAAGGAAAGAAAACATCCAAAATCTTGTTCTAAAGCTTGCTCGGGGGTCTGCAAAGAGTTTGGCAAGAATGAAAGGTAGTTGTCCAAAACTCGTTCTTTTCCAATAGAATAACCATGGAAAAGGCAGGAGAGTGGTAAAGTACTGTTTTCTCTAAGTCTGAAGGCTGCCCACACTGTGCCTGTGTGCTGCAGCTTGCATCTTCGCCTTTGGGAAGCTGCCGCTCGCCGATTCTCCCGCAGGCGAAGAAGCGGCTTCTTCGCACACACAGCATTGTGGCGAGCGCAGGGAGCTCCTGAGAGCGGTTTGTGCCGAAAGAAGCCCGGGACCGGCACTTAGCTTCGGAGAGCTGCGTATCTGCGTCTTCTGCGTGTCTTGCCGCTCTAGACTCAGCAAAAAGCTTTTCCACCATATCTTGCAAGGAGAAACTCTGCCAGGAAAGAAAACATCCAAAATCTTGTTCTAAAGCTTGCACGGGGGTCTGCAAAGAGTTTGGCAAGAATGAAAGGTAGTTGTCCAAAACTCGTTCTTTTCCAATAGAAGAACCATGGAAAAGGCAGGAGAGTGGTAAAGTACTGTTTTCTCTAAGTCTGAAGGCTGCCCACACTGTGCCTGCGTGGTGCAGCTTGCATCTTCGCCTTTGGGAAGCTGCCGCTCGCCGATTCTCCCGGAGGCGAAGAAGCGGCTTCTTCGCACACAGAGCATTGTGGCGAGCGCAGGGAGCTCCTGAGAGCGGTTTGTGCCGAAAGAAGCCCGGGACCGGCACTTAGCTTCGGAGAGCTGCGTATCTGCGTCTTCTGCGTGTCTTGCCGCTCTACACTCAGCAAAAAGCTTTTCCACCATATTTTGCAAGGAGAAACTCTGCCAGGAAAGAAAACATCCAAAATCTTGTTCTAAGGCTTGCACGGGGGTCTGCAAAGAGTTTGGCAAGAATGAAAGGTAGTTGTCCAAAACTCGTTCTTTTCCAATAGACTAACCATGGAAAAGGCAGGAGAGTGGTAAAGTACTGTTTTCTCTAAGTCTGAAGGCTGCCCACACTGTGCCTGTGTGCTGCAGCTTGCATCTTCGCCTTTGGGAAGCTGCCGCTCGCCGATTCTCCCGCAGGCGAAGAAGCGGCTTCTTCGCACACAGAGCATTGTGGCGAGCGCAGGGAGCTCCTGAGAGCGGTTTGTGCCGAAAGAAGCCCGGGACCGGCACTTAGCTTCGGAGAGCTGCGTATCTGCGTCTTCTGCGTGTCTTGCCGCTCTACACTCAGCAAAAAGCTTTTCCAGCATATCTTGCAAGGAGAAACTCTGCCAGGAAAGAAAACATCCAAAATCTTGTTCTAAAGCTTGCACGGGGGTCTGCAAAGAGTTTGGCAAGAATGAAAGGTAGTTGTCCAAAACTCGTTCTTTTCCAATAGAATAACCATGGAAAAGGCAGGAGAGTGGTAAAGTACTGTTTTCTCTAAGTCTGAATGCTGCCCACACTGTGCCTGCGTGGTGTAGATTGCATCTTCGCCTTTGGGAAGCTGCCGCTCGCCGATTCTCCCGGAGGCGAAGAAGCGGCTTCTTCGCACACAGAGCATTGTGGCGAGCGCAGGGAGCTCCTGAGAGCGGTTTGTGCCGAAAGAAGCCCGGGACCGGCACTTAGCTTCGGAGAGCTGCGTATCTGCGTCTTCTGCGTGTCTTGCCGCTCTACACTCAGCAAAAAGCTTTTCCACCATATTTTGCAAGGAGAAACTCTGCCAGGAAAGAAAACATCCAAAATCTTGTTCTAAAGCTTGCACGGGGGTCTGCAAAGAGTTTGGCAAGAATGAAAGGTAGTTGTCCAAAACTCGTTCTTTTCCAATAGAATAACCATGGAAAAGGCAGGAGAGTGGTAAAGTACTGTTTTCTCTAAGTCTGAATGCTGCCCACACTGTGCCTGCGTGGTGTAGATTGCATCTTCGCCTTTGGGAAGCTGCCGCTCGCCGATTCTCCCGCAGGCGAAGAAGCGGCTTCTTCGCACACAGAGCATTGTGGCGAGCGCAGGGAGCTCCTGAGAGCGGTTTGTGCCGAAAGAAGCCCGGGACCGGCACTTAGCTTCGGAGAGCTGCGTATAAGCGTCTTCTGCGTGTCTTGCCGCTCTACACTCAGCAAAAAGCTTTTCCAGCATATCTTGCAAGGAGAAACTCTGCCAGGAAAGAAAACATCCAAAATCTTGTTCTAAAGCTTGCACGGGGGTCTGCAAAGAGTTTGGCAAGAATGAAAGGTAGTTGTCCAAAACTCGTTCTTTTCCAATAGAATAACCATGGAAAAGGCAGGAGAGTGGTAAAGTACTGTTTTCTCTAAGTCTGAATGCTGCCCACACTGTGCCTGTGTACTGCAGCTTGCATCTTCGCCTTTGGGAAGCTGCCGCTCGCCGATTCTCCCGCAGGCGAAGAAGCGGCTTCTTCGCACACAGAGCATTGTGGCGAGCGCAGGGAGCTCCTGAGAGCGGTTTGTGCCGAAAGAAGCCCGGGACCGGCACTTAGCTTCGGAGAGCTGCGTATCGGCGTCTTCTGCGTGTCTTGCCGCTCTACACTCAGCAAAAAGCTTTTCCACCATATCTTGCAAGGAGAAACTCTGCCAGGAAAGAAAACATCCAAAATCTTGTTCTAAGGCTTGCACGGGGGTCTGCAAAGAGTTTGGCAAGAATGAAAGGTAGTTGTCCAAAACTCGTTCTTTTCCAATAGAATAACCATGGAAAAGGCAGGAGAGTGGTAAAGTACTGTTTTCTCTAAGTCTGAAGGCTGCCCACACTGTGCCTGTGTGCTGCAGCTTGCATCTTTGCCTTTGGGAAGCTGCCGCTCGCCGATTCTCCCGCAGGCGAAGAAGCGGCTTCTTCGCACACAGAGCATTGTGGCGAGCGCAGGGAGCTCCTGAGAGCGGTTTGTGCCGAAAGAAGCCCGGGACCGGCACTTAGCTTCGGAGAGCTGCGTATCTGCGTCTTCTGCGTGTCTTGCCGCTCTACACTCAGCAAAAAGCTTTTCCACCATATCTTGCAAGGAGAAACTCTGCCAGGAAAGAAAACATCCAAAATCTTGTTCTAAAGCTTGCTCGGGGGTCTGCAAAGAGTTTGGCAAGAATGAAAGGTAGTTGTCCAAAACTCGTTCTTTTCCAATAGACTAACCATGGAAAAGGCAGGAGAGTGGTAAAGTACTGTTTTCTCTAAGTCTGAATGCTGCCCACACTGTGCCTGTGTGCTGCAGCTTGCATCTTCGCCTTTGGGAAGCTGCCGCTCGCCGATTCTCCCGGAGGCGAAGAAGCGGCTTCTTCGCACACAGAGCATTGTGGCGAGCGCAGGGAGCTCCTGAGAGCGGTTTGTGCCGAAAGAAGCCCGGGACCGGCACTTAGCTTCGGAGAGCTGCGTATCTGCGTCTTCTGCGTGTCTTGCCGCTCTACACTCAGCAAAAAGCTTTTCCAGCATATCTTGCAAGGAGAAACTCTGCCAGGAAAGAAAACATCCAAAATCTTGTTCTAAAGCTTGCACGGGGGTCTGCAAAGAGTTTGGCAAGAATGAAAGGTAGTTGTCCAAAACTCGTTCTTTTCCAATAGAATAACCATGGAAAAGGCAGGAGAGTGGTAAAGTACTGTTTTCTCTAAGTCTGAAGGCTGCCCACACTGTGCCTGTGTGCTGCAGCTTGCATCTTCGCCTTTGGGAAGATGCCGCTCGCCGATTCTCCCGGAGGCGAAGAAGCGGCTTCTTCGCACACAGAGCATTGTGGCGAGCGCAGGGAGCTCCTGAGAGCGGTTTGTGCCGAAAGAAGCCCGGGACCGGCACTTAGCTTCGGAGAGCTGCGTATCTGCGTCTTCTGCGTGTCTTGCCGCTCTACACTCAGCAAAAAGCTTTTCCACCATATCTTGCAAGGAGAAACTCTGCAAGGAAAGAAAACATCCAAAATCTTGTTCTAAGGCTTGCTCGGGGGTCTGCAAAGAGTTTGGCAAGAATGAAAGGTAGTTGTCCAAAACTCGTTCTTTTCCAATAGAATAACCATGGAAAAGGCAGGAGAGTGGTAAAGTACTGTTTTCTCTAAGTCTGAAGGCTGCCCACACTGTGCCTGTGTGCTGCAGCTTGCATCTTCGCCTTTGGGAAGCTGCCGCTCGCCGATTCTCCCGCAGGCGAAGAAGCGGCTTCTTCGCACACACAGCATTGTGGCGAGCGCAGGGAGCTCCTGAGAGCGGTTTGTGCCGAAAGAAGCCCGGGACCGGCACTTAGCTTCGGAGAGCTGCGTATCTGCGTCTTCTGCGTGTCTTGCCGCTCTAGACTCAGCAAAAAGCTTTTCCACCATATCTTGCAAGGAGAAACTCTGCCAGGAAAGAAAACATCCAAAATCTTGTTCTAAAGCTTGCACGGGGGTCTGCAAAGAGTTTGGCAAGAATGAAAGGTAGTTGTCCAAAACTCGTTCTTTTCCAATAGAAGAACCATGGAAAAGGCAGGAGAGTGGTAAAGTACTGTTTTCTCTAAGTCTGAAGGCTGCCCACACTGTGCCTGCGTGGTGCAGCTTGCATCTTCGCCTTTGGGAAGCTGCCGCTCGCCGATTCTCCCGGAGGCGAAGAAGCGGCTTCTTCGCACACAGAGCATTGTGGCGAGCGCAGGGAGCTCCTGAGAGCGGTTTGTGCCGAAAGAAGCCCGGGACCGGCACTTAGCTTCGGAGAGCTGCGTATCTGCGTCTTCTGCGTGTCTTGCCGCTCTACACTCAGCAAAAAGCTTTTCCACCATATTTTGCAAGGAGAAACTCTGCCAGGAAAGAAAACATCCAAAATCTTGTTCTAAGGCTTGCACGGGGGTCTGCAAAGAGTTTGGCAAGAATGAAAGGTAGTTGTCCAAAACTCGTTCTTTTCCAATAGACTAACCATGGAAAAGGCAGGAGAGTGGTAAAGTACTGTTTTCTCTAAGTCTGAAGGCTGCCCACACTGTGCCTGTGTGCTGCAGCTTGCATCTTCGCCTTTGGGAAGCTGCCGCTCGCCGATTCTCCCGCAGGCGAAGAAGCGGCTTCTTCGCACACAGAGCATTGTGGCGAGCGCAGGGAGCTCCTGAGAGCGGTTTGTGCCGAAAGAAGCCCGGGACCGGCACTTAGCTTCGGAGAGCTGCGTATCTGCGTCTTCTGCGTGTCTTGCTGCTCTACACTCAGCAAAAAGCTTTTCCAGCATATCTTGCAAGGAGAAACTCTGCCAGGAAAGAAAACATCCAAAATCTTGTTCTAAAGCTTGCACGGGGGTCTGCAAAGAGTTTGGCAAGAATGAAAGGTAGTTGTCCAAAACTCGTTCTTTTCCAATAGAATAACCATGGAAAAGGCAGGAGAGTGGTAAAGTACTGTTTTCTCTAAGTCTGAATGCTGCCCACACTGTGCCTGCGTGGTGTAGATTGCATCTTCGCCTTTGGGAAGCTGCCGCTCGCCGATTCTCCCGGAGGCGAAGAAGCGGCTTCTTCGCACACAGAGCATTGTGGCGAGCGCAGGGAGCTCCTGAGAGCGGTTTGTGCCGAAAGAAGCCCGGGACCGGCACTTAGCTTCGGAGAGCTGCGTATCTGCGTCTTCTGCGTGTCTTGCCGCTCTACACTCAGCAAAAAGCTTTTCCACCATATTTTGCAAGGAGAAACTCTGCCAGGAAAGAAAACATCCAAAATCTTGTTCTAAAGCTTGCACGGGGGTCTGCAAAGAGTTTGGCAAGAATGAAAGGTAGTTGTCCAAAACTCGTTCTTTTCCAATAGAATAACCATGGAAAAGGCAGGAGAGTGGTAAAGTACTGTTTTCTCTAAGTCTGAATGCTGCCCACACTGTGCCTGCGTGGTGTAGATTGCATCTTCGCCTTTGGGAAGCTGCCGCTCGCCGATTCTCCCGCAGGCGAAGAAGCGGCTTCTTCGCACACAGAGCATTGTGGCGAGCGCAGGGAGCTCCTGAGAGCGGTTTGTGCCGAAAGAAGCCCGGGACCGGCACTTAGCTTCGGAGAGCTGCGTATAAGCGTCTTCTGCGTGTCTTGCCGCTCTACACTCAGCAAAAAGCTTTTCCAGCATATCTTGCAAGGAGAAACTCTGCCAGGAAAGAAAACATCCAAAATCTTGTTCTAAAGCTTGCACGGGGGTCTGCAAAGAGTTTGGCAAGAATGAAAGGTAGTTGTCCAAAACTCGTTCTTTTCCAATAGAATAACCATGGAAAAGGCAGGAGAGTGGTAAAGTACTGTTTTCTCTAAGTCTGAATGCTGCCCACACTGTGCCTGTGTACTGCAGCTTGCATCTTCGCCTTTGGGAAGCTGCCGCTCGCCGATTCTCCCGCAGGCGAAGAAGCGGCTTCTTCGCACACAGAGCATTGTGGCGAGCGCAGGGAGCTCCTGAGAGCGGTTTGTGCCGAAAGAAGCCCGGGACCGGCACTTAGCTTCGGAGAGCTGCGTATCGGCGTCTTCTGCGTGTCTTGCCGCTCTACACTCAGCAAAAAGCTTTTCCACCATATCTTGCAAGGAGAAACTCTGCCAGGAAAGAAAACATCCAAAATCTTGTTCTAAGGCTTGCACGGGGGTCTGCAAAGAGTTTGGCAAGAATGAAAGGTAGTTGTCCAAAACTCGTTCTTTTCCAATAGAATAACCATGGAAAAGGCAGGAGAGTGGTAAAGTACTGTTTTCTCTAAGTCTGAAGGCTGCCCACACTGTGCCTGTGTGCTGCAGCTTGCATCTTTGCCTTTGGGAAGCTGCCGCTCGCCGATTCTCCCGCAGGCGAAGAAGCGGCTTCTTCGCACACAGAGCATTGTGGCGAGCGCAGGGAGCTCCTGAGAGCGGTTTGTGCCGAAAGAAGCCCGGGACCGGCACTTAGCTTCGGAGAGCTGCGTATCTGCGTCTTCTGCGTGTCTTGCCGCTCTACACTCAGCAAAAAGCTTTTCCACCATATCTTGCAAGGAGAAACTCTGCCAGGAAAGAAAACATCCAAAATCTTGTTCTAAAGCTTGCTCGGGGGTCTGCAAAGAGTTTGGCAAGAATGAAAGGTAGTTGTCCAAAACTCGTTCTTTTCCAATAGAATAACCATGGAAAAGGCAGGAGAGTGGTAAAGTACTGTTTTCTCTAAGTCTGAAGGCTGCCCACACTGTGCCTGTGTGCTGCAGCTTGCATCTTCGCCTTTGGGAAGCTGCCGCTCGCCGATTCTCCCGGAGGCGAAGAAGCGGCTTCTTCGCACACAGAGCATTGTGGCGAGCGCAGGGAGCTCCTGAGAGCGGTTTGTGCCGAAAGAAGCCCGGGACCGGCACTTAGCTTCGGAGAGCTGCGTATCTGCGTCTTCTGCGTGTCTTGCCGCTCTACACTCAGCAAAAAGCTTTTCCAGCATATCTTGCAAGGAGAAACTCTGCCAGGAAAGAAAACATCCAAAATCTTGTTCTAAAGCTTGCACGGGGGTCTGCAAAGAGTTTGGCAAGAATGAAAGGTAGTTGTCCAAAACTCGTTCTTTTCCACTAGAATAACCATGGAAAAGGCAGGAGAGTGGTAAAGTACTGTTTTCTCTAAGTCTGAAGGCTGCCCACACTGTGCCTGTGTGCTGCAGCTTGCATCTTCGCCTTTGGGAAGCTGCCGCTCGCCGATTCTCCCGGAGGCGAAGAAGCGGCTTCTTCGCACACAGAGCATTGTGGCGAGCGCAGGGAGCTCCTGAGAGCGGTTTGTGCCGAAAGAAGCCCGGGACCGGCACTTAGCTTCGGAGAGCTGCGTATCTGCGTCTTCTGCGTGTCTTGCCGCTCTACACTCAGCAAAAAGCTTTTCCACCATATCTTGCAAGGAGAAACTCTGCCAGGAAAGAAAACATCCAAAATCTTGTTCTAAAGCTTGCTCGGGGGTCTGCAAAGAGTTTGGCAAGAATGAAAGGTAGTTGTCCAAAACTCGTTATTTTCCAATAGACTAACCATGGAAAAGGCAGGAGAGTGGTAAAGTACTGTTTTCTCTAAGTCTGAAGGCTGCCCACACTGTGCCTGTGTGCTGCAGCTTGCATCTTCGCCTTTGGGAAGCTGCCGCTCGCCGATTCTCCCGGAGGCGAAGAAGCGGCTTCTTCGCACACAGAGCATTGTGGCGAGCGCAGGGAGCTCCTGAGAGCGGTTTGTGCCGAAAGAAGCCCGGGACCGGCACTTAGCTTCGGAGAGCTGCGTATCTGCGTCTTCTGCGTGTCTTGCCGCTCTACACTCAGCAAAAAGCTTTTCCACCATATCTTGCAAGGAGAAACTCTGCCAGGAAAGAAAACATCCAAAATCTTGTTCTAAAGCTTGCACGGGGGTCTGCAAAGAGTTTGGCAAGAATGAAAGGTAGTTGTCCAAAACTCGTTCTTTTCCAGTAGACTAACCATGGAAAAGGCAGGAGAGTGGTAAAGTACTGTTTTCTCTAAGTCTGAAGGCTGCCCACACTGTGCCTGTGTGCTGCAGCTTGCATCTTCGCCTTTGGGAAGCTGCCGCTCGCCGATTCTCCCGGAGGCGAAGAAGCGGCTTCTTCGCACACAGAGCATTGTGGCGAGCGCAGGGAGCTCCTGAGAGCGGTTTGTGCCGAAAGAAGCCCGGGACCGGCACTTAGCTTCGGAGAGCTGCGTATCGGCGTCTTCTGCGTGTCTTGCCGCTCTACACTCAGCAAAAAGCTTTTCCACCATATCTTGCAAGGAGAAACTCTGCCAGGAAAGGAAACATCCAAAATCTTGTTCTAAAGCTTGCACGTGGGTCTGCAAAGAGTTTGGCAAGAATGAAAGGTAGTTGTCCAAAACTCGTTCTTTTCCAATAGACTAACCATGGAAAAGGCAGGAGAGTGGTAAAGTACTGTTTTCTCTAAGTCTGAAGGCTGCCCACACTGTGCCTGTGTGCTGCAGCTTGCATCTTCGCCTTTGGGAAGCTGCCGCTCGCCGATTCTCCCGGAGGCGAAGAAGCGGCTTCTTCGCACACAGAGCATTGTGGCGAGCGCAGGGAGCTCCTGAGAGCGGTTTGTGCCGAAAGAAGCCCGGGACCGGCACTTAGCTTCGGAGAGCTGCGTATCGGCGTCTTCTGCGTGTCTTGCCGCTCTACACTCAGCAAAAAGCTTTTCCAGCATATCTTGCAAGGAGAAACTCTGCCAGGAAAGAAAACATCCAAAATCTTGTTCTAAAGCTTGCACGGGGGTCTGCAAAGAGTTTGGCAAGAATGAAAGGTAGTTGTCCAAAACTCGTTCTTTTCCAATAGACTAACCATGGAAAAGGCAGGAGAGTGGTAAAGTACTGTTTTCTCTAAGTCTGAAGGCTGCCCACACTGTGCCTGCGTGCTGCAGCTTGCATCTTCGCCTTTGGGAAGCTGCCGCTCGCCGATTCTCCCGCAGGCGAAGAAGCGGCTTCTTCGCACACAGAGCATTGTGGCGAGCGCAGGGAGCTCCTGAGAGCGGTTTGTGCCGAAAGAAGCCCGGGACCGGCACTTAGCTTCGGAGAGCTGCGTATCTGCGTCTTCTGCGTGTCTTGCCGCTCTACACTCAGCAAAAAGCTTTTCCAGCATATCTTGCAAGGAGAAACTCTGCCAGGAAAGAAAACATCCAAAATCTTGTTCTAAAGCTTGCACGGGGGTCTGCAAAGAGTTTGGCAAGAATGAAAGGTAGTTGTCCAAAACTCGTTATTTTCCAATAGAATAACCATGGAAAAGGCAGGAGAGTGGTAAAGTACTGTTTTCTCTAAGTCTGAATGCTGCCCACACTGTGCCTGCGTGGTGTAGATTGCATCTTCGCCTTTGGGAAGCTGCCGCTCGCCGATTCTCCCGCAGGCGAAGAAGCGGCTTCTTCGCACACAGAGCATTGTGGCGAGCGCAGGGAGCTCCTGAGAGCGGTTTGTGCCGAAAGAAGCCCGGGACCGGCACTTAGCTTCGGAGAGCTGCGTATCTGCGTCTTCTGCGTGTCTTGCCGCTCTACACTCAGCAAAAAGCTTTTCCAGCATATCTTGCAAGGAGAAACTCTGCCAGGAAAGAAAACATCCAAAATCTTGTTCTAAAGCTTGCACGGGGGTCTGCAAAGAGTTTGGCAAGAATGAAAGGTAGTTGGCCAAAACTCGTTCTTTTCCAATAGAATAACCATGGAAAAGGCAGGAGAGTGGTAAAGTACTGTTTTCTCTAAGTCTGAAGGCTGCCCACACTGTGCCTGTGTGCTGCAGCTTGCATCTTCGCCTTTGGGAAGCTGCCGCTCGCCGATTCTCCCGGAGGCGAAGAAGCGGCTTCTTCGCACACAGAGCATTGTGGCGAGCGCAGGGAGCTCCTGAGAGCGGTTTGTGCCGAAAGAAGCCCGGGACCGGCACTTAGCTTCGGAGAGCTGCGTATCTGCGTCTTCTGCGTGTCTTGCCGCTCTAGACTCAGCAAAAAGCTTTTCCAGCATATCTTGCAAGGAGAAACTCTGCCAGGAAAGAAAACATCCAAAATCTTGTTCTAAAGCTTGCACGGGGGTCTGCAAAGAGTTTGGCAAGAATGAAAGGTAGTTGTCCAAAACTCGTTCTTTTCCAATAGACTAACCATGGAAAAGGCAGGAGAGTGGTAAAGTACTGTTTTCTCTAAGTCTGAAGGCTGCCCACACTGTGCCTGTGTGCTGCAGCTTGCATCTTCGCCTTTGGGAAGCTGCCGCTCGCCGATTCTCCCGCAGGCGAAGAAGCGGCTTCTTCGCACACAGAGCATTGTGGCGAGCGCAGGGAGCTCCTGAGAGCGGTTTGTGCCGAAAGAAGCCCGGGACCGGCACTTAGCTTCGGAGAGCTGCGTATCTGCGTCTTCTGCGTGTCTTGCCGCTCTACACTCAGCAAAAAGCTTTTCCACCATATCTTGCAAGGAGAAACTCTGCCAGGAAAGAAAACATCCAAAATCTTGTTCTAAAGCTTGCACGGGGGTCTGCAAAGAGTTTGGCAAGAATGAAAGGTAGTTGTCCAAAACTCGTTCTTTTCCAATAGACTAACCATGGAAAAGGCAGGAGAGTGGTAAAGTACTGTTTTCTCTAAGTCTGAAGGCTGCCCACACTGTGCCTGTGTGCTGCAGCTTGCATCTTCGCCTTTGGGAAGCTGCCGCTCGCCGATTCTCCCGGAGGCGAAGAAGCGGCTTCTTCGCACACAGAGCATTGTGGCGAGCGCAGGGAGCTCCTGAGAGCGGTTTGTGCCGAAAGAAGCCCGGGACCGGCACTTAGCTTCGGAGAGCTGCGTATCTGCGTCTTCTGCGTGTCTTGCCGCTCTACACTCAGCAAAAAGCTTTTCCACCATATCTTGCAAGGAGAAACTCTGCCAGGAAAGAAAACATCCAAAATCTTGTTCTAAAGCTTGCACGCGGGTCTGCAAAGAGTTTGGCAAGAATGAAAGGTAGTTGTCCAAAACTCGTTCTTTTCCAATAGAATAACCATGGAAAAGGCAGGAGAGTGGTAAAGTACTGTTTTCTCTAAGTCTGAAGGCTGCCCACACTGTGCCTGTGTGCTGCAGCTTGCATCTTCGCCTTTGGGAAGCTGCCGCTCGCCGATTCTCCCGGAGGCGAAGAAGCGGCTTCTTCGCACACAGAGCATTGTGGCGAGCGCAGGGAGCTCCTGAGAGCGGTTTGTGCCGAAAGAAGCCCGGGACCGGCACTTAGCTTCGGAGAGCTGCGTATCTGCGTCTTCTGCGTGTCTTGCCGCTCTACACTCAGCAAAAAGCTTTTCCACCATATCTTGCAAGGAGAAACTCTGCAAGGAAAGAAAACATCCAAAATCTTGTTCTAAAGCTTGCTCGGGGGTCTGCAAAGAGTTTGGCAAGAATGAAAGGTAGTTGTCCAAAACTCGTTCTTTTCCAATAGAATAACCATGGAAAAGGCAGGAGAGTGGTAAAGTACTGTTTTCTCTAAGTCTGAAGGCTGCCCACACTGTGCCTGTGTGCTGCAGCTTGCATCTTCGCCTTTGGGAAGCTGCCGCTCGCCGATTCTCCCGCAGGCGAAGAAGCGGCTTCTTCGCACACACAGCATTGTGGCGAGCGCAGGGAGCTCCTGAGAGCGGTTTGTGCCGAAAGAAGCCCGGGACCGGCACTTAGCTTCGGAGAGCTGCGTATCTGCGTCTTCTGCGTGTCTTGCCGCTCTACACTCAGCCAAAAGCTTTTCCACCATATCTTGCAAGGAGAAACTCTGCCAGGAAAGAAAACATCCAAAATCTTGTTCTAAAGCTTGCACGGGGGTCTGCAAAGAGTTTGGCAAGAATGAAAGGTAGTTGTCCAAAACTCGTTCTTTTCCAATAGACTAACCATGGAAAAGGCAGGAGAGTGGTAAAGTACTGTTTTCTCTAAGTCTGAAGGCTGCCCACACTGTGCCTGCGTGCTGCAGCTTGCATCTTCGCCTTTGGGAAGCTGCCGCTCGCCGATTCTCCCCGAGGCGAAGAAGCGGCTTCTTCGCACACAGAGCATTGTGGCGAGCGCAGGGAGCTCCTGAGAGCGGTTTGTGCCGAAAGAAGCCCGGGACCGGCACTTAGCTTCGGAGAGCTGCGTATCTGCGTCTTCTGCGTGTCTTGCCGCTCTACACTCAGCAAAAAGCTTTTCCACCATATCTTGCAAGGAGAAATTCTGCCAGGAAAGAAAACATCCGAAATCTTGTTCTAAAGCTTGCACGGGGGTCTGCAAAGAGTTTGGCAAGAATGAAAGGTAGTTGTCCAAAACTCGTTCTTTTCCAGTAGAATAACCATGGAAAAGGCAGGAGAGTGGTAAAGTACTGTTTTCTCTAAGTCTGAATGCTGCCCACACTGTGCCTGAGTACTGCAGCTTGCATCTTCGCCTTTGGGAAGCTGCCGCTCGCCGATTCTCCCGGAGGCGAAGAAGCGGCTTCTTCGCACACAGAGCATTGTGGCGAGCGCAGGGAGCTCCTGAGAGCGGTTTGTGCCGAAAGAAGCCCGGGACCGGCACTTAGCTTCGGAGAGCTGCGTATCTGCGTCTTCTGCGTGTCTTGCCGCTCTACACTCAGCAAAAAGCTTTTCCACCATATCTTGCAAGGAGAAACTCTGCCAGGAAAGAAAACATCCAAAATCTTGTTCTAAAGCTTGCACGGGGGTCTGCAAAGAGTTTGGCAAGAATGAAAGGTAGTTGTCCAAAACTCGTTCTTTTCCAATAGACTAACCATGGAAAAGGCAGGAGAGTGGTAAAGTACTGTTTTCTCTAAGTCTGAATGCTGCCCACACTGTGCCTGTGTGCTGCAGCTTGCATCTTCGCCTTTGGGAAGCTGCCGCTCGCCGATTCTCCCGGAGGCGAAGAAGCGGCTTCTTCGCACACAGAGCATTGTGGCGAGCGCAGGGAGCTCCTGAGAGCGGTTTGTGCCGAAAGAAGCCCGGGACCGGCACTTAGCTTCGGAGAGCTGCGTATCGGCGTCTTCTGCGTGTCTTGCCGCTCTACACTCAGCAAAAAGCTTTTCCACCATATCTTGCAAGGAGAAACTCTGCCAGGAAAGAAAACATCCAAAATCTTGTTCTAAAGCTTGCACGCGGGTCTGCAAAGAGTTTGGCAAGAATGAAAGGTAGTTGGCCAAAACTCGTTCTTTTCCAATAGAAGAACCATGGAAAAGGCAGGAGAGTGGTAAAGTACTGTTTTCTCTAAGTCTGAAGGCTGCCCACACTGTGCCTGTGTGCTGCAGCTTGCATCTTCGCCTTTGGGAAGATGCCGCTCGCCGATTCTCCCGGAGGCGAAGAAGCGGCTTCTTCGCACACAGAGCATTGTGGCGAGCGCAGGGAGCTCCTGAGAGCGGTTTGTGCCGAAAGAAGCCCGGGACCGGCACTTAGCTTCGGAGAGCTGCGTATCTGCGTCTTCTGCGTGTCTTGCCGCTCTACACTCAGCAAAAAGCTTTTCCACCATATCTTGCAAGGAGAAACTCTGCAAGGAAAGAAAACATCCAAAATCTTGTTCTTAAGCTTGCTCGGGGGTCTGCAAAGAGTTTGGCAAGAATGAAAGGTAGTTGTCCAAAACTCGTTCTTTTCCAATAGAATAACCATGGAAAAGGCAGGAGAGTGGTAAAGTACTGTTTTCTCTAAGTCTGAAGGCTGCCCACACTGTGCCTGTGTGCTGCAGCTTGCATCTTCGCCTTTGGGAAGCTGCCGCTCGCCGATTCTCCCGGAGGCGAAGAAGCGGCTTCTTCGCACACACAGCATTGTGGCGAGCGCAGGGAGCTCCTGAGAGCGGTTTGTGCCGAAAGAAGCCCGGGACCGGCACTTAGCTTCGGAGAGCTGCGTATCTGCGTCTTCTGCGTGTCTTGCCGCTCTAGACTCAGCAAAAAGCTTTTCCACCATATCTTGCAAGGAGAAACTCTGCCAGGAAAGAAAACATCCAAAATCTTGTTCTAAAGCTTGCACGGGGGTCTGCAAAGAGTTTGGCAAGAATGAAAGGTAGTTGTCCAAAACTCGTTCTTTTCCAATAGAAGAACCATGGAAAAGGCAGGAGAGTGGTAAAGTACTGTTTTCTCTAAGTCTGAAGGCTGCCCACACTGTGCCTGCGTGGTGCAGCTTGCATCTTCGCCTTTGGGAAGCTGCCGCTCGCCGATTCTCCCGCAGGCGAAGAAGCGGCTTCTTCGCACACAGAGCATTGTGGCGAGCGCAGGGAGCTCCTGAGAGCGGTTTGTGCCGAAAGAAGCCCGGGACCGGCACTTAGCTTCGGAGAGCTGCGTATCTGCGTCTTCTGCGTGTCTTGCCGCTCTACACTCAGCAAAAAGCTTTTCCACCATATTTTGCAAGGAGAAACTCTGCCAGGAAAGAAAACATCCAAAATCTTGTTCTAAGGCTTGCACGGGGGTCTGCAAAGAGTTTGGCAAGAATGAAAGGTAGTTGTCCAAAACTCGTTCTTTTCCAATAGACTAACCATGGAAAAGGCAGGAGAGTGGTAAAGTACTGTTTTCTCTAAGTCTGAAGGCTGCCCACACTGTGCCTGTGTGCTGCAGCTTGCATCTTCGCCTTTGGGAAGCTGCCGCTCGCCGATTCTCCCGCAGGCGAAGAAGCGGCTTCTTCGCACACAGAGCATTGTGGCGAGCGCAGGGAGCTCCTGAGAGCGGTTTGTGCCGAAAGAAGCCCGGGACCGGCACTTAGCTTCGGAGAGCTGCGTATCTGCGTCTTCTGCGTGTCTTGCCGCTCTAGACTCAGCAAAAAGCTTTTCCAGCATATCTTGCAAGGAGAAACTCTGCCAGGAAAGAAAACATCCAAAATCTTGTTCTAAAGCTTGCACGGGGGTCTGCAAAGAGTTTGGCAAGAATGAAAGGTAGTTGTCCAAAACTCGTTCTTTTCCAATAGAATAACCATGGAAAAGGCAGGAGAGTGGTAAAGTACTGTTTTCTCTAAGTCTGAATGCTGCCCACACTGTGCCTGCGTGGTGTAGATTGCATCTTCGCCTTTGGGAAGCTGCCGCTCGCCGATTCTCCCGGAGGCGAAGAAGCGGCTTCTTCGCACACAGAGCATTGTGGCGAGCGCAGGGAGCTCCTGAGAGCGGTTTGTGCCGAAAGAAGCCCGGGACCGGCACTTAGCTTCGGAGAGCTGCGTATCTGCGTCTTCTGCGTGTCTTGCCGCTCTACACTCAGCAAAAAGCTTTTCCAGCATATCTTGCAAGGAGAAACTCTGCCAGGAAAGAAAACATCCAAAATCTTGTTCTAAAGCTTGCTCGGGGGTCTGCAAAGAGTTTGGCAAGAATGAAAGGTAGTTGGCCAAAACTCGTTCTTTTCCAATAGAATAACCATGGAAAAGGCAGGAGAGTGGTAAAGTACTGTTTTCTCTAAGTCTGAAGGCTGCCCACACTGTGCCTGTGTGCTGCAGCTTGCATCTTCGCCTTTGGGAAGCTGCAGCTCGCCGATTCTCCCGGAGGCGAAGAAGCGGCTTCTTCGCACACAGAGCATTGTGGCGAGCGCAGGGAGCTCCTGAGAGCGGTTTGTGCCGAAAGAAGCCCGGGACCGGCACTTAGCTTCGGAGAGCTGCGTATCTGCGTCTTCTGCGTGTCTTGCCGCTCTAGACTCAGCAAAAAGCTTTTCCAGCATATCTTGCAAGGAGAAACTCTGCCAGGAAAGAAAACATCCAAAATCTTGTTCTAAAGCTTGCACGGGGGTCTGCAAAGAGTTTGGCAAGAATGAAAGGTAGTTGTCCAAAACTCGTTCTTTTCCAATAGACTAACCATGGAAAAGGCAGGAGAGTGGTAAAGTACTGTTTTCTCTAAGTCTGAAGGCTGCCCACACTGTGCCTGTGTGCTGCAGCTTGCATCTTCGCCTTTGGGAAGCTGCCGCTCGCCGATTCTCCCGCAGGCGAAGAAGCGGCTTCTTCGCACACACAGCATTGTGGCGAGCGCAGGGAGCTCCTGAGAGCGGTTTGTGCCGAAAGAAGCCCGGGACCGGCACTTAGCTTCGGAGAGCTGCGTATCTGCGTCTTCTGCGTGTCTTGCCGCTCTACACTCAGCAAAAAGCTTTTCCAGCATATCTTGCAAGGAGAAACTCTGCCAGGAAAGAAAACATCCAAAATCTTGTTCTAAGGCTTGCACGGGGGTCTGCAAAGAGTTTGGCAAGAATGAAAGGTAGTTGTCCAAAACTCGTTCTTTTCCAATAGACTAACCATGGAAAAGGCAGGAGAGTGGTAAAGTACTGTTTTCTCTAAGTCTGAAGGCTGCCCACACTGTGCCTGTGTGCTGCAGCTTGCATCTTCGCCTTTGGGAAGCTGCCGCTCGCCGATTCTCCCGGAGGCGAAGAAGCGGCTTCTTCGCACACAGAGCATTGTGGCGAGCGCAGGGAGCTCCTGAGAGCGGTTTGTGCCGAAAGAAGCCCGGGACCGGCACTTAGCTTCGGAGAGCTGCGTATCTGCGTCTTCTGCGTGTCTTGCCGCTCTACACTCAGCAAAAAGCTTTTCCACCATATCTTGCAAGGAGAAACTCTGCCAGGAAAGAAAACATCCAAAATCTTGTTCTAAAGCTTGCACGCGGGTCTGCAAAGAGTTTGGCAAGAATGAAAGGTAGTTGTCCAAAACTCGTTCTTTTCCAATAGAATAACCATGGAAAAGGCAGGAGAGTGGTAAAGTACTGTTTTCTCTAAGTCTGAAGGCTGCCCACACTGTGCCTGTGTGCTGCAGCTTGCATCTTCGCCTTTGGGAAGATGCCGCTCGCCGATTCTCCCGGAGGCGAAGAAGCGGCTTCTTCGCACACAGAGCATTGTGGCGAGCGCAGGGAGCTCCTGAGAGCGGTTTGTGCCGAAAGAAGCCCGGGACCGGCACTTAGCTTCGGAGAGCTGCGTATCTGCGTCTTCTGCGTGTCTTGCCGCTCTACACTCAGCAAAAAGCTTTTCCACCATATCTTGCAAGGAGAAACTCTGCCAGGAAAGAAAACATCCAAAATCTTGTTCTAAAGCTTGCACGGGGGGTCTGCAAAGAGTTTGGCAAGAATGAAAGGTAGTTGTCCAAAACTCGTTCTTTTCCAATAGAATAACCATGGAAAAGGCAGGAGAGTGGTAAAGTACTGTTTTCTCTAAGTCTGAAGGCTGCCCACACTGTGCCTGTGTGCTGCAGCTTGCATCTTCGCCTTTGGGAAGCTGCCGCTCGCCGATTCTCCCGCAGGCGAAGAAGCGGCTTCTTCGCACACACAGCATTGTGGCGAGCGCAGGGAGCTCCTGAGAGCGGTTTGTGCCGAAAGAAGCCCGGGACCGGCACTTAGCTTCGGAGAGCTGCGTATCTGCGTCTTCTGCGTGTCTTGCCGCTCTAGACTCAGCAAAAAGCTTTTCCACCATATCTTGCAAGGAGAAACTCTGCCAGGAAAGAAAACATCCAAAATCTTGTTCTAAAGCTTGCACGGGGGTCTGCAAAGAGTTTGGCAAGAATGAAAGGTAGTTGTCCAAAACTCGTTCTTTTCCAATAGAAGAACCATGGAAAAGGCAGGAGAGTGGTAAAGTACTGTTTTCTCTAAGTCTGAAGGCTGCCCACACTGTGCCTGCGTGGTGCAGCTTGCATCTTCGCCTTTGGGAAGCTGCCGCTCGCCGATTCTCCCGCAGGCGAAGAAGCGGCTTCTTCGCACACAGAGCATTGTGGCGAGCGCAGGGAGCTCCTGAGAGCGGTTTGTGCCGAAAGAAGCCCGGGACCGGCACTTAGCTTCGGAGAGCTGCGTATCTGCGTCTTCTGCGTGTCTTGCCGCTCTACACTCAGCAAAAAGCTTTTCCACCATATCTTGCAAGGAGAAACTCTGCAAGGAAAGAAAACATCCAAAATCTTGTTCTAAAGCTTGCTCGGGGGTCTGCAAAGAGTTTGGCAAGAATGAAAGGTAGTTGTCCAAAACTCGTTCTTTTCCAATAGAATAACCATGGAAAAGGCAGGAGAGTGGTAAAGTACTGTTTTCTCTAAGTCTGAAGGCTGCCCACACTGTGCCTGTGTGCTGCAGCTTGCATCTTCGCCTTTGGGAAGCTGCCGCTCGCCGATTCTCCCGGAGGCGAAGAAGCGGCTTCTTCGCACACACAGCATTGTGGCGAGCGCAGGGAGCTCCTGAGAGCGGTTTGTGCCGAAAGAAGCCCGGGACCGGCACTTAGCTTCGGAGAGCTGCGTATCTGCGTCTTCTGCGTGTCTTGCCGCTCTAGACTCAGCAAAAAGCTTTTCCACCATATCTTGCAAGGAGAAACTCTGCCAGGAAAGAAAACATCCAAAATCTTGTTCTAAAGCTTGCACGGGGGTCTGCAAAGAGTTTGGCAAGAATGAAAGGTAGTTGTCCAAAACTCGTTCTTTTCCAATAGAAGAACCATGGAAAAGGCAGGAGAGTGGTAAAGTACTGTTTTCTCTAAGTCTGAAGGCTGCCCACACTGTGCCTGCGTGGTGCAGCTTGCATCTTCGCCTTTGGGAAGCTGCCGCTCGCCGATTCTCCCGCAGGCGAAGAAGCGGCTTCTTCGCACACAGAGCATTGTGGCGAGCGCAGGGAGCTCCTGAGAGCGGTTTGTGCCGAAAGAAGCCCGGGACCGGCACTTAGCTTCGGAGAGCTGCGTATCTGCGTCTTCTGCGTGTCTTGCCGCTCTACACTCAGCAAAAAGCTTTTCCACCATATTTTGCAAGGAGAAACTCTGCCAGGAAAGAAAACATCCAAAATCTTGTTCTAAGGCTTGCACGGGGGTCTGCAAAGAGTTTGGCAAGAATGAAAGGTAGTTGTCCAAAACTCGTTCTTTTCCAATAGACTAACCATGGAAAAGGCAGGAGAGTGGTAAAGTACTGTTTTCTCTAAGTCTGAAGGCTGCCCACACTGTGCCTGTGTGCTGCAGCTTGCATCTTCGCCTTTGGGAAGCTGCCGCTCGCCGATTCTCCCGCAGGCGAAGAAGCGGCTTCTTCGCACACAGAGCATTGTGGCGAGCGCAGGGAGCTCCTGAGAGCGGTTTGTGCCGAAAGAAGCCCGGGACCGGCACTTAGCTTCGGAGAGCTGCGTATCTGCGTCTTCTGCGTGTCTTGCCGCTCTACACTCAGCAAAAAGCTTTTCCAGCATATCTTGCAAGGAGAAACTCTGCCAGGAAAGAAAACATCCAAAATCTTGTTCTAAAGCTTGCACGGGGGTCTGCAAAGAGTTTGGCAAGAATGAAAGGTAGTTGTCCAAAACTCGTTCTTTTCCAATAGAATAACCATGGAAAAGGCAGGAGAGTGGTAAAGTACTGTTTTCTCTAAGTCTGAATGCTGCCCACACTGTGCCTGCGTGGTGTAGATTGCATCTTCGCCTTTGGGAAGCTGCCGCTCGCCGATTCTCCCGGAGGCGAAGAAGCGGCTTCTTCGCACACAGAGCATTGTGGCGAGCGCAGGGAGCTCCTGAGAGCGGTTTGTGCCGAAAGAAGCCCGGGACCGGCACTTAGCTTCGGAGAGCTGCGTATCTGCGTCTTCTGCGTGTCTTGCCGCTCTACACTCAGCAAAAAGCTTTTCCAGCATATCTTGCAAGGAGAAACTCTGCCAGGAAAGAAAACATCCAAAATCTTGTTCTAAAGCTTGCACGGGGGTCTGCAAAGAGTTTGGCAAGAATGAAAGGTAGTTGTCCAAAACTCGTTCTTTTCCAATAGACTAACCATGGAAAAGGCAGGAGAGTGGTAAAGTACTGTTTTCTCTAAGTCTGAAGGCTGCCCACACTGTGCCTGTGTGCTGCAGCTTGCATCTTCGCCTTTGGGAAGCTGCCGCTCGCCGATTCTCCCGCAGGCGAAGAAGCGGCTTCTTCGCACACACAGCATTGTGGCGAGCGCAGGGAGCTCCTGAGAGCGGTTTGTGCCGAAAGAAGCCCGGGACCGGCACTTAGCTTCGGAGAGCTGCGTATCTGCGTCTTCTGCGTGTCTTGCCGCTCTAGACTCAGCAAAAAGCTTTTCCACCATATCTTGCAAGGAGAAACTCTGCCAGGAAAGAAAACATCCAAAATCTTGTTCTAAAGCTTGCACGGGGGTCTGCAAAGAGTTTGGCAAGAATGAAAGGTAGTTGTCCAAAACTCGTTCTTTTCCAATAGAAGAACCATGGAAAAGGCAGGAGAGTGGTAAAGTACTGTTTTCTCTAAGTCTGAAGGCTGCCCACACTGTGCCTGCGTGGTGCAGCTTGCATCTTCGCCTTTGGGAAGCTGCCGCTCGCCGATTCTCCCGGAGGCGAAGAAGCGGCTTCTTCGCACACAGAGCATTGTGGCGAGCGCAGGGAGCTCCTGAGAGCGGTTTGTGCCGAAAGAAGCCCGGGACCGGCACTTAGCTTCGGAGAGCTGCGTATCTGCGTCTTCTGCGTGTCTTGCCGCTCTACACTCAGCAAAAAGCTTTTCCAGCATATCTTGCAAGGAGAAACTCTGCCAGGAAAGAAAACATCCAAAATCTTGTTCTAAGGCTTGCACGGGGGTCTGCAAAGAGTTTGGCAAGAATGAAAGGTAGTTGTCCAAAACTCGTTCTTTTCCAATAGACTAACCATGGAAAAGGCAGGAGAGTGGTAAAGTACTGTTTTCTCTAAGTCTGAAGGCTGCCCACACTGTGCCTGTGTGCTGCAGCTTGCATCTTCGCCTTTGGGAAGCTGCCGCTCGCCGATTCTCCCGCAGGCGAAGAAGCGGCTTCTTCGCACACAGAGCATTGTGGCGAGCGCAGGGAGCTCCTGAGAGCGGTTTGTGCCGAAAGAAGCCCGGGACCGGCACTTAGCTTCGGAGAGCTGCGTATCTGCGTCTTCTGCGTGTCTTGCCGCTCTACACTCAGCAAAAAGCTTTTCCACCATATCTTGCAAGGAGAAACTCTGCCAGGAAAGAAAACATCCAAAATCTTGTTCTAAAGCTTGCACGGGGGTCTGCAAAGAGTTTGGCAAGAATGAAAGGTAGTTGGCCAAAACTCGTTCTTTTCCAATAGAATAACCATGGAAAAGGCAGGAGAGTGGTAAAGTACTGTTTTCTCTAAGTCTGAATGCTGCCCACACTGTGCCTGCGTGGTGTAGATTGCATCTTCGCCTTTGGGAAGCTGCCGCTCGCCGATTCTCCCGGAGGCGAAGAAGCGGCTTCTTCGCACACAGAGCATTGTGGCGAGCGCAGGGAGCTCCTGAGAGCGGTTTGTGCCGAAAGAAGCCCGGGACCGGCACTTAGCTTCGGAGAGCTGCGTATCTGCGTCTTCTGCGTGTCTTGCCGCTCTACACTCAGCAAAAAGCTTTTCCACCATATTTTGCAAGGAGAAACTCTGCCAGGAAAGAAAACATCCAAAATCTTGTTCTAAAGCTTGCACGGGGGTCTGCAAAGAGTTTGGCAAGAATGAAAGGTAGTTGTCCAAAACTCGTTCTTTTCCAATAGAATAACCATGGAAAAGGCAGGAGAGTGGTAAAGTACTGTTTTCTCTAAGTCTGAATGCTGCCCACACTGTGCCTGCGTGGTGTAGATTGCATCTTCGCCTTTGGGAAGCTGCCGCTCGCCGATTCTCCCGCAGGCGAAGAAGCGGCTTCTTCGCACACAGAGCATTGTGGCGAGCGCAGGGAGCTCCTGAGAGCGGTTTGTGCCGAAAGAAGCCCGGGACCGGCACTTAGCTTCGGAGAGCTGCGTATAAGCGTCTTCTGCGTGTCTTGCCGCTCTACACTCAGCAAAAAGCTTTTCCAGCATATCTTGCAAGGAGAAACTCTGCCAGGAAAGAAAACATCCAAAATCTTGTTCTAAAGCTTGCACGGGGGTCTGCAAAGAGTTTGGCAAGAATGAAAGGTAGTTGTCCAAAACTCGTTCTTTTCCAATAGAATAACCATGGAAAAGGCAGGAGAGTGGTAAAGTACTGTTTTCTCTAAGTCTGAATGCTGCCCACACTGTGCCTGTGTACTGCAGCTTGCATCTTCGCCTTTGGGAAGCTGCCGCTCGCCGATTCTCCCGCAGGCGAAGAAGCGGCTTCTTCGCACACAGAGCATTGTGGCGAGCGCAGGGAGCTCCTGAGAGCGGTTTGTGCCGAAAGAAGCCCGGGACCGGCACTTAGCTTCGGAGAGCTGCGTATCGGCGTCTTCTGCGTGTCTTGCCGCTCTACACTCAGCAAAAAGCTTTTCCACCATATCTTGCAAGGAGAAACTCTGCCAGGAAAGAAAACATCCAAAATCTTGTTCTAAGGCTTGCACGGGGGTCTGCAAAGAGTTTGGCAAGAATGAAAGGTAGTTGTCCAAAACTCGTTCTTTTCCAATAGAATAACCATGGAAAAGGCAGGAGAGTGGTAAAGTACTGTTTTCTCTAAGTCTGAAGGCTGCCCACACTGTGCCTGTGTGCTGCAGCTTGCATCTTTGCCTTTGGGAAGCTGCCGCTCGCCGATTCTCCCGCAGGCGAAGAAGCGGCTTCTTCGCACACAGAGCATTGTGGCGAGCGCAGGGAGCTCCTGAGAGCGGTTTGTGCCGAAAGAAGCCCGGGACCGGCACTTAGCTTCGGAGAGCTGCGTATCTGCGTCTTCTGCGTGTCTTGCCGCTCTACACTCAGCAAAAAGCTTTTCCACCATATCTTGCAAGGAGAAACTCTGCCAGGAAAGAAAACATCCAAAATCTTGTTCTAAAGCTTGCTCGGGGGTCTGCAAAGAGTTTGGCAAGAATGAAAGGTAGTTGTCCAAAACTCGTTCTTTTCCAATAGACTAACCATGGAAAAGGCAGGAGAGTGGTAAAGTACTGTTTTCTCTAAGTCTGAATGCTGCCCACACTGTGCCTGTGTGCTGCAGCTTGCATCTTCGCCTTTGGGAAGCTGCCGCTCGCCGATTCTCCCGGAGGCGAAGAAGCGGCTTCTTCGCACACAGAGCATTGTGGCGAGCGCAGGGAGCTCCTGAGAGCGGTTTGTGCCGAAAGAAGCCCGGGACCGGCACTTAGCTTCGGAGAGCTGCGTATCTGCGTCTTCTGCGTGTCTTGCCGCTCTACACTCAGCAAAAAGCTTTTCCAGCATATCTTGCAAGGAGAAACTCTGCCAGGAAAGAAAACATCCAAAATCTTGTTCTAAAGCTTGCACGGGGGTCTGCAAAGAGTTTGGCAAGAATGAAAGGTAGTTGTCCAAAACTCGTTCTTTTCCACTAGAATAACCATGGAAAAGGCAGGAGAGTGGTAAAGTACTGTTTTCTCTAAGTCTGAAGGCTGCCCACACTGTGCCTGTGTGCTGCAGCTTGCATCTTCGCCTTTGGGAAGCTGCCGCTCGCCGATTCTCCCGGAGGCGAAGAAGCGGCTTCTTCGCACACAGAGCATTGTGGCGAGCGCAGGGAGCTCCTGAGAGCGGTTTGTGCCGAAAGAAGCCCGGGACCGGCACTTAGCTTCGGAGAGCTGCGTATCTGCGTCTTCTGCGTGTCTTGCCGCTCTACACTCAGCAAAAAGCTTTTCCACCATATCTTGCAAGGAGAAACTCTGCCAGGAAAGAAAACATCCAAAATCTTGTTCTAAAGCTTGCTCGGGGGTCTGCAAAGAGTTTGGCAAGAATGAAAGGTAGTTGTCCAAAACTCGTTATTTTCCAATAGACTAACCATGGAAAAGGCAGGAGAGTGGTAAAGTACTGTTTTCTCTAAGTCTGAAGGCTGCCCACACTGTGCCTGTGTGCTGCAGCTTGCATCTTCGCCTTTGGGAAGCTGCCGCTCGCCGATTCTCCCGGAGGCGAAGAAGCGGCTTCTTCGCACACAGAGCATTGTGGCGAGCGCAGGGAGCTCCTGAGAGCGGTTTGTGCCGAAAGAAGCCCGGGACCGGCACTTAGCTTCGGAGAGCTGCGTATCTGCGTCTTCTGCGTGTCTTGCCGCTCTACACTCAGCAAAAAGCTTTTCCACCATATCTTGCAAGGAGAAACTCTGCCAGGAAAGAAAACATCCAAAATCTTGTTCTAAAGCTTGCACGGGGGTCTGCAAAGAGTTTGGCAAGAATGAAAGGTAGTTGTCCAAAACTCGTTCTTTTCCAGTAGACTAACCATGGAAAAGGCAGGAGAGTGGTAAAGTACTGTTTTCTCTAAGTCTGAAGGCTGCCCACACTGTGCCTGTGTGCTGCAGCTTGCATCTTCGCCTTTGGGAAGCTGCCGCTCGCCGATTCTCCCGGAGGCGAAGAAGCGGCTTCTTCGCACACAGAGCATTGTGGCGAGCGCAGGGAGCTCCTGAGAGCGGTTTGTGCCGAAAGAAGCCCGGGACCGGCACTTAGCTTCGGAGAGCTGCGTATCGGCGTCTTCTGCGTGTCTTGCCGCTCTACACTCAGCAAAAAGCTTTTCCACCATATCTTGCAAGGAGAAACTCTGCCAGGAAAGGAAACATCCAAAATCTTGTTCTAAAGCTTGCACGTGGGTCTGCAAAGAGTTTGGCAAGAATGAAAGGTAGTTGTCCAAAACTCGTTCTTTTCCAATAGAATAACCATGGAAAAGGCAGGAGAGTGGTAAAGTACTGTTTTCTCTAAGTCTGAAGGCTGCCCACACTGTGCCTGTGTGCTGCAGCTTGCATCTTCGCCTTTGGGAAGCTGCCGCTCGCCGATTCTCCCGGAGGCGAAGAAGCGGCTTCTTCGCACACAGAGCATTGTGGCGAGCGCAGGGAGCTCCTGAGAGCGGTTTGTGCCGAAAGAAGCCCGGGACCGGCACTTAGCTTCGGAGAGCTGCGTATCGGCGTCTTCTGCGTGTCTTGCCGCTCTACACTCAGCAAAAAGCTTTTCCAGCATATCTTGCAAGGAGAAACTCTGCCAGGAAAGAAAACATCCAAAATCTTGTTCTAAAGCTTGCACGGGGGTCTGCAAAGAGTTTGGCAAGAATGAAAGGTAGTTGTCCAAAACTCGTTCTTTTCCAATAGACTAACCATGGAAAAGGCAGGAGAGTGGTAAAGTACTGTTTTCTCTAAGTCTGAAGGCTGCCCACACTGTGCCTGTGTGCTGCAGCTTGCATCTTCGCCTTTGGGAAGCTGCCGCTCGCCGATTCTCCCGCAGGCGAAGAAGCGGCTTCTTCGCACACACAGCATTGTGGCGAGCGCAGGGAGCTCCTGAGAGCGGTTTGTGCCGAAAGAAGCCCGGGACCGGCACTTAGCTTCGGAGAGCTGCGTATCTGCGTCTTCTGCGTGTCTTGCCGCTCTACACTCAGCAAAAAGCTTTTCCAGCATATCTTGCAAGGAGAAACTCTGCCAGGAAAGAAAACATCCAAAATCTTGTTCTAAAGCTTGCTCGGGGGTCTGCAAAGAGTTTGGCAAGAATGAAAGGTAGTTGTCCAAAACTCGTTCTTTTCCAATAGACTAACCATGGAAAAGGCAGGAGAGTGGTAAAGTACTGTTTTCTCTAAGTCTGAAGGCTGCCCACACTGTGCCTGTGTGCTGCAGCTTGCATCTTCGCCTTTGGGAAGCTGCCGCTCGCCGATTCTCCCGGAGGCGAAGAAGCGGCTTCTTCGCACACAGAGCATTGTGGCGAGCGCAGGGAGCTCCTGAGAGCGGTTTGTGCCGAAAGAAGCCCGGGACCGGCACTTAGCTTCGGAGAGCTGCGTATCTGCGTCTTCTGCGTGTCTTGCCGCTCTACACTCAGCAAAAAGCTTTTCCACCATATCTTGCAAGGAGAAACTCTGCCAGGAAAGAAAACATCCAAAATCTTGTTCTAAAGCTTGCACGCGGGTCTGCAAAGAGTTTGGCAAGAATGAAAGGTAGTTGTCCAAAACTCGTTCTTTTCCAATAGAATAACCATGGAAAAGGCAGGAGAGTGGTAAAGTACTGTTTTCTCTAAGTCTGAAGGCTGCCCACACTGTGCCTGTGTGCTGCAGCTTGCATCTTCGCCTTTGGGAAGATGCCGCTCGCCGATTCTCCCGGAGGCGAAGAAGCGGCTTCTTCGCACACAGAGCATTGTGGCGAGCGCAGGGAGCTCCTGAGAGCGGTTTGTGCCGAAAGAAGCCCGGGACCGGCACTTAGCTTCGGAGAGCTGCGTATCTGCGTCTTCTGCGTGTCTTGCCGCTCTACACTCAGCAAAAAGCTTTTCCACCATATCTTGCAAGGAGAAACTCTGCAAGGAAAGAAAACATCCAAAATCTTGTTCTAAAGCTTGCTCGGGGGTCTGCAAAGAGTTTGGCAAGAATGAAAGGTAGTTGTCCAAAACTCGTTCTTTTCCAATAGAATAACCATGGAAAAGGCAGGAGAGTGGTAAAGTACTGTTTTCTCTAAGTCTGAATGCTGCCCACACTGTGCCTGCGTGGTGTAGATTGCATCTTCGCCTTTGGGAAGCTGCCGCTCGCCGATTCTCCCGCAGGCGAAGAAGCGGCTTCTTCGCACACACAGCATTGTGGCGAGCGCAGGGAGCTCCTGAGAGCGGTTTGTGCCGAAAGAAGCCCGGGACCGGCACTTAGCTTCGGAGAGCTGCGTATAAGCGTCTTCTGCGTGTCTTGCCGCTCTACACTCAGCAAAAAGCTTTTCCAGCATATCTTGCAAGGAGAAACTCTGCCAGGAAAGAAAACATCCAAAATCTTGTTCTAAAGCTTGCACGGGGGTCTGCAAAGAGTTTGGCAAGAATGAAAGGTAGTTGTCCAAAACTCGTTCTTTTCCAATAGAATAACCATGGAAAAGGCAGGAGAGTGGTAAAGTACTGTTTTCTCTAAGTCTGAATGCTGCCCACACTGTGCCTGTGTACTGCAGCTTGCATCTTCGCCTTTGGGAAGCTGCCGCTCGCCGATTCTCCCGCAGGCGAAGAAGCGGCTTCTTCGCACACAGAGCATTGTGGCGAGCGCAGGGAGCTCCTGAGAGCGGTTTGTGCCGAAAGAAGCCCGGGACCGGCACTTAGCTTCGGAGAGCTGCGTATCGGCGTCTTCTGCGTGTCTTGCCGCTCTACACTCAGCAAAAAGCTTTTCCACCATATCTTGCAAGGAGAAACTCTGCCAGGAAAGAAAACATCCAAAATCTTGTTCTAAGGCTTGCACGGGGGTCTGCAAAGAGTTTGGCAAGAATGAAAGGTAGTTGTCCAAAACTCGTTCTTTTCCAATAGAATAACCATGGAAAAGGCAGGAGAGTGGTAAAGTACTGTTTTCTCTAAGTCTGAAGGCTGCCCACACTGTGCCTGTGTGCTGCAGCTTGCATCTTTGCCTTTGGGAAGCTGCCGCTCGCCGATTCTCCCGCAGGCGAAGAAGCGGCTTCTTCGCACACAGAGCATTGTGGCGAGCGCAGGGAGCTCCTGAGAGCGGTTTGTGCCGAAAGAAGCCCGGGACCGGCACTTAGCTTCGGAGAGCTGCGTATCTGCGTCTTCTGCGTGTCTTGCCGCTCTACACTCAGCAAAAAGCTTTTCCACCATATCTTGCAAGGAGAAACTCTGCCAGGAAAGAAAACATCCAAAATCTTGTTCTAAAGCTTGCTCGGGGGTCTGCAAAGAGTTTGGCAAGAATGAAAGGTAGTTGTCCAAAACTCGTTCTTTTCCAATAGACTAACCATGGAAAAGGCAGGAGAGTGGTAAAGTACTGTTTTCTCTAAGTCTGAATGCTGCCCACACTGTGCCTGTGTGCTGCAGCTTGCATCTTCGCCTTTGGGAAGCTGCCGCTCGCCGATTCTCCCGGAGGCGAAGAAGCGGCTTCTTCGCACACAGAGCATTGTGGCGAGCGCAGGGAGCTCCTGAGAGCGGTTTGTGCCGAAAGAAGCCCGGGACCGGCACTTAGCTTCGGAGAGCTGCGTATCTGCGTCTTCTGCGTGTCTTGCCGCTCTACACTCAGCAAAAAGCTTTTCCAGCATATCTTGCAAGGAGAAACTCTGCCAGGAAAGAAAACATCCAAAATCTTGTTCTAAAGCTTGCACGGGGGTCTGCAAAGAGTTTGGCAAGAATGAAAGGTAGTTGTCCAAAACTCGTTCTTTTCCACTAGAATAACCATGGAAAAGGCAGGAGAGTGGTAAAGTACTGTTTTCTCTAAGTCTGAAGGCTGCCCACACTGTGCCTGCGTGGTGCAGCTTGCATCTTCGCCTTTGGGAAGCTGCCGCTCGCCGATTCTCCCGGAGGCGAAGAAGCGGCTTCTTCGCACACAGAGCATTGTGGCGAGCGCAGGGAGCTCCTGAGAGCGGTTTGTGCCGAAAGAAGCCCGGGACCGGCACTTAGCTTCGGAGAGCTGCGTATCTGCGTCTTCTGCGTGTCTTGCCGCTCTACACTCAGCAAAAAGCTTTTCCACCATATCTTGCAAGGAGAAACTCTGCCAGGAAAGAAAACATCCAAAATCTTGTTCTAAAGCTTGCTCGGGGGTCTGCAAAGAGTTTGGCAAGAATGAAAGGTAGTTGTCCAAAACTCGTTATTTTCCAATAGACTAACCATGGAAAAGGCAGGAGAGTGGTAAAGTACTGTTTTCTCTAAGTCTGAAGGCTGCCCACACTGTGCCTGTGTGCTGCAGCTTGCATCTTCGCCTTTGGGAAGCTGCCGCTCGCCGATTCTCCCGCAGGCGAAGAAGCGGCTTCTTCGCACACAGAGCATTGTGGCGAGCGCAGGGAGCTCCTGAGAGCGGTTTGTGCCGAAAGAAGCCCGGGACCGGCACTTAGCTTCGGAGAGCTGCGTATCTGCGTCTTCTGCGTGTCTTGCCGCTCTACACTCAGCAAAAAGCTTTTCCACCATATCTTGCAAGGAGAAACTCTGCCAGGAAAGAAAACATCCAAAATCTTGTTCTAAAGCTTGCACAGGGGTCTGCAAAGAGTTTGGCAAGAATGAAAGGTAGTTGTCCAAAACTCGTTCTTTTCCAGTAGACTAACCATGGAAAAGGCAGGAGAGTGGTAAAGTACTGTTTTCTCTAAGTCTGAAGGCTGCCCACACTGTGCCTGTGTGCTGCAGCTTGCATCTTCGCCTTTGGGAAGCTGCCGCTCGCCGATTCTCCCGGAGGCGAAGAAGCGGCTTCTTCGCACACAGAGCATTGTGGCGAGCGCAGGGAGCTCCTGAGAGCGGTTTGTGCCGAAAGAAGCCCGGGACCGGCACTTAGCTTCGGAGAGCTGCGTATCGGCGTCTTCTGCGTGTCTTGCCGCTCTACACTCAGCAAAAAGCTTTTCCACCATATCTTGCAAGGAGAAACTCTGCCAGGAAAGGAAACATCCAAAATCTTGTTCTAAAGCTTGCACGTGGGTCTGCAAAGAGTTTGGCAAGAATGAAAGGTAGTTGTCCAAAACTCGTTCTTTTCCAATAGAATAACCATGGAAAAGGCAGGAGAGTGGTAAAGTACTGTTTTCTCTAAGTCTGAAGGCTGCCCACACTGTGCCTGTGTGCTGCAGCTTGCATCTTCGCCTTTGGGAAGCTGCCGCTCGCCGATTCTCCCGGAGGCGAAGAAGCGGCTTCTTCGCACACAGAGCATTGTGGCGAGCGCAGGGAGCTCCTGAGAGCGGTTTGTGCCGAAAGAAGCCCGGGACCGGCACTTAGCTTCGGAGAGCTGCGTATCGGCGTCTTCTGCGTGTCTTGCCGCTCTACACTCAGCAAAAAGCTTTTCCAGCATATCTTGCAAGGAGAAACTCTGCCAGGAAAGAAAACATCCAAAATCTTGTTCTAAAGCTTGCACGGGGGTCTGCAAAGAGTTTGGCAAGAATGAAAGGTAGTTGTCCAAAACTCGTTCTTTTCCAATAGACTAACCATGGAAAAGGCAGGAGAGTGGTAAAGTACTGTTTTCTCTAAGTCTGAAGGCTGCCCACACTGTGCCTGTGTGCTGCAGCTTGCATCTTCGCCTTTGGGAAGCTGCCGCTCGCCGATTCTCCCGCAGGCGAAGAAGCGGCTTCTTCGCACACACAGCATTGTGGCGAGCGCAGGGAGCTCCTGAGAGCGGTTTGTGCCGAAAGAAGCCCGGGACCGGCACTTAGCTTCGGAGAGCTGCGTATCTGCGTCTTCTGCGTGTCTTGCCGCTCTACACTCAGCAAAAAGCTTTTCCAGCATATCTTGCAAGGAGAAACTCTGCCAGGAAAGAAAACATCCAAAATCTTGTTCTAAGGCTTGCACGGGGGTCTGCAAAGAGTTTGGCAAGAATGAAAGGTAGTTGTCCAAAACTCGTTCTTTTCCAATAGACTAACCATGGAAAAGGCAGGAGAGTGGTAAAGTACTGTTTTCTCTAAGTCTGAAGGCTGCCCACACTGTGCCTGTGTGCTGCAGCTTGCATCTTCGCCTTTGGGAAGCTGCCGCTCGCCGATTCTCCCGGAGGCGAAGAAGCGGCTTCTTCGCACACAGAGCATTGTGGCGAGCGCAGGGAGCTCCTGAGAGCGGTTTGTGCCGAAAGAAGCCCGGGACCGGCACTTAGCTTCGGAGAGCTGCGTATCTGCGTCTTCTGCGTGTCTTGCCGCTCTACACTCAGCAAAAAGCTTTTCCACCATATCTTGCAAGGAGAAACTCTGCCAGGAAAGAAAACATCCAAAATCTTGTTCTAAAGCTTGCACGCGGGTCTGCAAAGAGTTTGGCAAGAATGAAAGGTAGTTGTCCAAAACTCGTTCTTTTCCAATAGAATAACCATGGAAAAGGCAGGAGAGTGGTAAAGTACTGTTTTCTCTAAGTCTGAAGGCTGCCCACACTGTGCCTGTGTGCTGCAGCTTGCATCTTCGCCTTTGGGAAGATGCCGCTCGCCGATTCTCCCGGAGGCGAAGAAGCGGCTTCTTCGCACACAGAGCATTGTGGCGAGCGCAGGGAGCTCCTGAGAGCGGTTTGTGCCGAAAGAAGCCCGGGACCGGCACTTAGCTTCGGAGAGCTGCGTATCTGCGTCTTCTGCGTGTCTTGCCGCTCTACACTCAGCAAAAAGCTTTTCCACCATATCTTGCAAGGAGAAACTCTGCAAGGAAAGAAAACATCCAAAATCTTGTTCTAAAGCTTGCTCGGGGGTCTGCAAAGAGTTTGGCAAGAATGAAAGGTAGTTGTCCAAAACTCGTTCTTTTCCAATAGAATAACCATGGAAAAGGCAGGAGAGTGGTAAAGTACTGTTTTCTCTAAGTCTGAAGGCTGCCCACACTGTGCCTGTGTGCTGCAGCTTGCATCTTCGCCTTTGGGAAGCTGCCGCTCGCCGATTCTCCCGCAGGCGAAGAAGCGGCTTCTTCGCACACACAGCATTGTGGCGAGCGCAGGGAGCTCCTGAGAGCGGTTTGTGCCGAAAGAAGCCCGGGACCGGCACTTAGCTTCGGAGAGCTGCGTATCTGCGTCTTCTGCGTGTCTTGCCGCTCTAGACTCAGCAAAAAGCTTTTCCACCATATCTTGCAAGGAGAAACTCTGCCAGGAAAGAAAACATCCAAAATCTTGTTCTAAAGCTTGCACGGGGGTCTGCAAAGAGTTTGGCAAGAATGAAAGGTAGTTGTCCAAAACTCGTTCTTTTCCAATAGAAGAACCATGGAAAAGGCAGGAGAGTGGTAAAGTACTGTTTTCTCTAAGTCTGAAGGCTGCCCACACTGTGCCTGCGTGGTGCAGCTTGCATCTTCGCCTTTGGGAAGCTGCCGCTCGCCGATTCTCCCGGAGGCGAAGAAGCGGCTTCTTCGCACACAGAGCATTGTGGCGAGCGCAGGGAGCTCCTGAGAGCGGTTTGTGCCGAAAGAAGCCCGGGACCGGCACTTAGCTTCGGAGAGCTGCGTATCTGCGTCTTCTGCGTGTCTTGCCGCTCTACACTCAGCAAAAAGCTTTTCCACCATATTTTGCAAGGAGAAACTCTGCCAGGAAAGAAAACATCCAAAATCTTGTTCTAAGGCTTGCACGGGGGTCTGCAAAGAGTTTGGCAAGAATGAAAGGTAGTTGTCCAAAACTCGTTCTTTTCCAATAGACTAACCATGGAAAAGGCAGGAGAGTGGTAAAGTACTGTTTTCTCTAAGTCTGAAGGCTGCCCACACTGTGCCTGTGTGCTGCAGCTTGCATCTTCGCCTTTGGGAAGCTGCCGCTCGCCGATTCTCCCGCAGGCGAAGAAGCGGCTTCTTCGCACACAGAGCATTGTGGCGAGCGCAGGGAGCTCCTGAGAGCGGTTTGTGCCGAAAGAAGCCCGGGACCGGCACTTAGCTTCGGAGAGCTGCGTATCTGCGTCTTCTGCGTGTCTTGCCGCTCTACACTCAGCAAAAAGCTTTTCCAGCATATCTTGCAAGGAGAAACTCTGCCAGGAAAGAAAACATCCAAAATCTTGTTCTAAAGCTTGCACGGGGGTCTGCAAAGAGTTTGGCAAGAATGAAAGGTAGTTGTCCAAAACTCGTTCTTTTCCAATAGAATAACCATGGAAAAGGCAGGAGAGTGGTAAAGTACTGTTTTCTCTAAGTCTGAATGCTGCCCACACTGTGCCTGCGTGGTGTAGATTGCATCTTCGCCTTTGGGAAGCTGCCGCTCGCCGATTCTCCCGGAGGCGAAGAAGCGGCTTCTTCGCACACAGAGCATTGTGGCGAGCGCAGGGAGCTCCTGAGAGCGGTTTGTGCCGAAAGAAGCCCGGGACCGGCACTTAGCTTCGGAGAGCTGCGTATCTGCGTCTTCTGCGTGTCTTGCCGCTCTACACTCAGCAAAAAGCTTTTCCACCATATTTTGCAAGGAGAAACTCTGCCAGGAAAGAAAACATCCAAAATCTTGTTCTAAAGCTTGCACGGGGGTCTGCAAAGAGTTTGGCAAGAATGAAAGGTAGTTGTCCAAAACTCGTTCTTTTCCAATAGAATAACCATGGAAAAGGCAGGAGAGTGGTAAAGTACTGTTTTCTCTAAGTCTGAATGCTGCCCACACTGTGCCTGCGTGGTGTAGATTGCATCTTCGCCTTTGGGAAGCTGCCGCTCGCCGATTCTCCCGCAGGCGAAGAAGCGGCTTCTTCGCACACAGAGCATTGTGGCGAGCGCAGGGAGCTCCTGAGAGCGGTTTGTGCCGAAAGAAGCCCGGGACCGGCACTTAGCTTCGGAGAGCTGCGTATAAGCGTCTTCTGCGTGTCTTGCCGCTCTACACTCAGCAAAAAGCTTTTCCACCATATCTTGCAAGGAGAAACTCTGCCAGGAAAGAAAACATCCAAAATCTTGTTCTAAAGCTTGCACGGGGGTCTGCAAAGAGTTTGGCAAGAATGAAAGGTAGTTGTCCAAAACTCGTTCTTTTCCAATAGACTAACCATGGAAAAGGCAGGAGAGTGGTAAAGTACTGTTTTCTCTAAGTCTGAATGCTGCCCACACTGTGCCTGTGTACTGCAGCTTGCATCTTCGCCTTTGGGAAGCTGCCGCTCGCCGATTCTCCCGCAGGCGAAGAAGCGGCTTCTTCGCACACAGAGCATTGTGGCGAGCGCAGGGAGCTCCTGAGAGCGGTTTGTGCCGAAAGAAGCCCGGGACCGGCACTTAGCTTCGGAGAGCTGCGTATCTGCGTCTTCTGCGTGTCTTGCCGCTCTACACTCAGCCAAAAGCTTTTCCACCATATCTTGCAAGGAGAAACTCTGCCAGGAAAGAAAACATCCAAAATCTTGTTCTAAAGCTTGCACGGGGGTCTGCAAAGAGTTTGGCAAGAATGAAAGGTAGTTGTCCAAAACTCGTTCTTTTCCAATAGACTAACCATGGAAAAGGCAGGAGAGTGGTAAAGTACTGTTTTCTCTAAGTCTGAATGCTGCCCACACTGTGCCTGTGTACTGCAGCTTGCATCTTCGCCTTTGGGAAGCTGCCGCTCGCCGATTCTCCCGCAGGCGAAGAAGCGGCTTCTTCGCACACAGAGCATTGTGGCGAGCGCAGGGAGCTCCTGAGAGCGGTTTGTGCCGAAAGAAGCCCGGGACCGGCACTTAGCTTCGGAGAGCTGCGTATCTGCGTCTTCTGCGTGTCTTGCCGCTCTACACTCAGCAAAAAGCTTTTCCAGCATATCTTGCAAGGAGAAACTCTGCCAGGAAAGAAAACATCCAAAATCTTGTTCTAAAGCTTGCACGGGGGTCTGCAAAGAGTTTGGCAAGAATGAAAGGTAGTTGTCCAAAACTCGTTCTTTTCCAATAGAATAACCATGGAAAAGGCAGGAGAGTGGTAAAGTACTGTTTTCTCTAAGTCTGAAGGCTGCCCACACTGTGCCTGTGTGCTGCAGCTTGCATCTTCGCCTTTGGGAAGCTGCCGCTCGCCGATTCTCCCGCAGGCGAAGAAGCGGCTTCTTCGCACACAGAGCATTGTGGCGAGCGCAGGGAGCTCCTGAAAGCGGTTTGTGCCGAAAGAAGCCCGGGACCGGCACTTAGCTTCGGAGAGCTGCGTATCGGCGTCTTCTGCGTGTCTTGCCGCTCTACACTCAGCCAAAAGCTTTTCCAGCATATCTTGCAAGGAGAAACTCTGCCAGGAAAGAAAACATCCAAAATCTTGTTCTAAAGCTTGCTCGGGGGTCTGCAAAGAGTTTGGCAAGAATGAAAGGTAGTTGTCCAAAACTCGTTCTTTTCCAATAGACTAACCATGGAAAAGGCAGGAGAGTGGTAAAGTACTGTTTTCTCTAAGTCTGAATGCTGCCCACACTGTGCCTGTGTACTGCAGCTTGCATCTTCGCCTTTGGGAAGCTGCCGCTCGCCGATTCTCCCGCAGGCGAAGAAGCGGCTTCTTCGCACACAGAGCATTGTGGCGAGCGCAGGGAGCTCCTGAGAGCGGTTTGTGCCGAAAGAAGCCCGGGACCGGCACTTAGCTTCGGAGAGCTGCGTATCTGCGTCTTCTGCGTGTCTTGCCGCTCTACACTCAGCAAAAAGCTTTTCCAGCATATCTTGCAAGGAGAAACTCTGCCAGGAAAGAAAACATCCAAAATCTTGTTCTAAAGCTTGCACGGGGGTCTGCAAAGAGTTTGGCAAGAATGAAAGGTAGTTGTCCAAAACTCGTTCTTTTCCAATAGACTAACCATGGAAAACGCAGGAGAGTGGTAAAGTACTGTTTTCTCTAAGTCTGAATGCTGCCCACACTGTGCCTGTGTGCTGCAGCTTGCATCTTCGCCTTTGGGAAGCTGCCGCTCGCCGATTCTCCCGCAGGCGAAGAAGCGGCTTCTTCGCACACAGAGCATTGTGGCGAGCGCAGGGAGCTCCTGAGAGCGGTTTGTGCCGAAAGAAGCCCGGGACCGGCACTTAGCTTCGGAGAGCTGCGTATCTGCGTCTTCTGCGTGTCTTGCCGCTCTACACTCAGCAAAAAGCTTTTCCACCATATCTTGCAAGGAGAAACTCTGCCAGGAAAGAAAACATCCAAAATCTTGTTCTAAGCTTGCACGGGGGTCTGCAAAGAGTTTGGCAAGAATGAAAGGTAGTTGGCCAAAACTCGTTCTTTTCCAATAGACTAAACATGGAAAAGGCAGGAGAGTGGTAAAGTACTGTTTTCTCTAAGTCTGAATGCTGCCCACACTGTGCCTGTGTGCTGCAGCTTGCATCTTCGCCTTTGGGAAGCTGCCGCTCGCCGATTCTCCCGGAGGCGAAGAAGCGGCTTCTTCGCACACACAGCATTGTGGCGAGCGCAGGGAGCTCCTGAGAGCGGTTTGTGCCGAAAGAAGCCCGGGACCGGCACTTAGCTTCGGAGAGCTGCGTATCGGCGTCTTCTGCGTGTCTTGCCGCTCTACACTCAGCAAAAAGCTTTTCCAGCATATCTTGCAAGGAGAAACTCTGCCAGGAAAGAAAACATCCAAAATCTTGTTCTAAAGCTTGCACGGGGGTCTGCAAAGAGTTTGGCA
Source organism: Molothrus aeneus (assembly GCF_037042795.1). Lineage (NCBI taxonomy): Eukaryota > Metazoa > Chordata > Aves > Passeriformes > Icteridae > Molothrus > Molothrus aeneus. The sequence goes on from NW_027098796.1 coordinate 126,956, forward strand.
AGAATGAAAGGTAGTTGTCCAAAACTCGTTCTTTTCCAATAGAATAACCATGGAAAAGGCAGGAGAGTGGTAAAGTACTGTTTTCTCTAAGTCTGAATGCTGCCCACACTGTGCCTGCGTGCTGCAGCTTGCATCTTCGCCTTTGGGAAGCTGCCGCTCGCCGATTCTCCCGGAGGCGAAGAAGCGGCTTCTTCGCACACAGAGCATTGTGGCGAGCGCAGGGAGCTCCTGAGAGCGGTTTGTGCCGAAAGAAGCCCGGGACCGGCACTTAGCTTCGGAGAGCTGCGTATCTGCGTCTTCTGCGTGTCTTGCCGCTCTACACTCAGCAAAAAGCTTTTCCACCATATCTTGCAAGGAGAAACTCTGCCAGGAAAGAAAACATCCAAAATCTTGTTCTAAAGCTTGCACGGGGGTCTGCAAAGAGTTTGGCAAGAATGAAAGGTAGTTGTCCAAAACTCGTTCTTTTCCAATAGAATAACCATGGAAAAGGCAGGAGAGTGGTAAAGTACTGTTTTCTCTAAGTCTGAAGGCTGCCCACACTGTGCCTGTGTGCTGCAGCTTGCATCTTCGCCTTTGGGAAGCTGCCGCTCGCCGATTCTCCCGGAGGCGAAGAAGCGGCTTCTTCGCACACACAGCATTGTGGCGAGCGCAGGGAGCTCCTGAGAGCGGTTTGTGCCGAAAGAAGCCCGGGACCGGCACTTAGCTTCGGAGAGCTGCGTATCTGCGTCTTCTGCGTGTCTTGCCGCTCTACACTCAGCAAAAAGCTTTTCCACCATATTTTGCAAGGAGAAACTCTGCCAGGAAAGAAAACATCCAAAATCTTGTTCTAAAGCTTGCACGGGGGTCTGCAAAGAGTTTGGCAAGAATGAAAGGTAGTTGTCCAAAACTCGTTCTTTTCCAATAGACTAACCATGGAAAAGGCAGGAGAGTGGTAAAGTACTGTTTTCTCTAAGTCTGAAGGCTGCCCACACTGTGCCTGTGTGCTGCAGCTTGCATCTTCGCCTTTGGGAAGCTGCCGCTCGCCGATTCTCCCGGAGGCGAAGAAGCGGCTTCTTCGCACACAGAGCATTGTGGCGAGCGCAGGGAGCTCCTGAGAGCGGTTTGTGCCGAAAGAAGCCCGGGACCGGCACTTAGCTTCGGAGAGCTGCGTATCTGCGTCTTCTGCGTGTCTTGCCGCTCTACACTCAGCAAAAAGCTTTTCCACCATATCTTGCAAGGAGAAACTCTGCCAGGAAAGGAAACATCCAAAATCTTGTTCTAAAGCTTGCACGGGGGTCTGCAAAGAGTTTGGCAAGAATGAAAGGTAGTTGTCCAAAACTCGTTCTTTTCCAATAGAATAACCATGGAAAAGGCAGGAGAGTGGTAAAGTACTGTTTTCTCTAAGTCTGAAGGCTGCCCACACTGTGCCTGTGTGCTGCAGCTTGCATCTTCGCCTTTGGGAAGCTGCCGCTCGCCGATTCTCCCGGAGGCGAAGAAGCGGCTTCCTCGCACACAGAGCATTGTGGCGAGCGCAGGGAGCTCCTGAGAGCGGTTTGTGCCGAAAGAAGCCCGGGACCGGCACTTAGCTTCGGAGAGCTGCGTATCTGCGTCTTCTGCGTGTCTTGCCGCTCTACACTCAGCAAAAAGCTTTTCCACCATATCTTGCAAGGAGAAACTCTGCCAGGAAAGAAAACATCCAAAATCTTGTTCTAAAGCTTGCACGGGGGTCTGCAAAGAGTTTGGCAAGAATGAAAGGTAGTTGTCCAAAACTCGTTCTTTTCCAATAGAATAACCATGGAAAAGGCAGGAGAGTGGTAAAGTACTGTTTTCTCTAAGTCTGAATGCTGCCCACACTGTGCCTGCGTGCTGCAGCTTGCATCTTCGCCTTTGGGAAGCTGCCGCTCGCCGATTCTCCCGGAGGCGAAGAAGCGGCTTCTTCGCACACAGAGCATTGTGGCGAGCGCAGGGAGCTCCTGAGAGCGGTTTGTGCCGAAAGAAGCCCGGGACCGGCACTTAGCTTCGGAGAGCTGCGTATCTGCGTCTTCTGCGTGTCTTGCCGCTCTACACTCAGCCAAAAGCTTTTCCACCATATCTTGCAAGGAGAAACTCTGCCAGGAAAGAAAACATCCAAAATCTTGTTCTAAAGCTTGCACGGGGGTCTGCAAAGAGTTTGGCAAGAATGAAAGGTAGTTGTCCAAACTCGTTCTTTTCCAATAGACTAACCATGGAAAAGGCAGGAGAGTGGTAAAGTACTGTTTTCTCTAAGTCTGAAGGCTGCCCACACTGTGCCTGTGTGCTGCAGCTTGCATCTTCGCCTTTGGGAAGCTGCCGCTCGCCGATTCTCCCGGAGGCGAAGAAGCGGCTTCTTCGCACACAGAGCATTGTGGCGAGCGCAGGGAGCTCCTGAGAGCGGTTTGTGCCGAAAGAAGCCCGGGACCGGCACTTAGCTTCGGAGAGCTGCGTATCTGCGTCTTCTGCGTGTCTTGCCGCTCTACACTCAGCAAAAAGCTTTTCCAGCATATCTTGCAAGGAGAAACTCTGCCAGGAAAGAAAACATCCAAAATCTTGTTCTAAAGCTTGCACGGGGGTCTGCAAAGAGTTTGGCAAGAATGAAAGGTAGTTGTCCAAAACTAGTTCTTTTCCAATAGAAGAACCATGGAAAAGGCAGGAGAGTGGTAAAGTACTGTTTTCTCTAAGTCTGAAGGCTGCCCACACTGTGCCTGTGTGCTGCAGCTTGCATCTTCGCCTTTGGGAAGCTGCCGCTCGCCGATTCTCCCGGAGGCGAAGAAGCGGCTTCTTCGCACACAGAGCATTGTGGCGAGCGCAGGGAGCTCCTGAGAGCGGTTTGTGCCGAAAGAAGCCCGGGACCGGCACTTAGCTTCGGAGAGCTGCGTATCTGCGTCTTCTGCGTGTCTTGCCGCTCTACACTCAGCAAAAAGCTTTTCCAGCATATCTTGCAAGGAGAAACTCTGCCAGGAAAGGAAACATCCAAAATCTTGTTCTAAAGCTTGCACGGGGGTCTGCAAAGAGTTTGGCAAGAATGAAAGGTAGTTGTCCAAAACTCGTTCTTTTCCAATAGAATAACCATGGAAAAGGCAGGAGAGTGGTAAAGTACTGTTTTCTCTAAGTCTGAAGGCTGCCCACACTGTGCCTGTGTGCTGCAGCTTGCATCTTCGCCTTTGGGAAGCTGCCGCTCGCCGATTCTCCCGGAGGCGAAGAAGCGGCTTCTTCGCACACAGAGCATTGTGGCGAGCGCAGGGAGCTCCTGAGAGCGGTTTGTGCCGAAAGAAGCCCGGGACCGGCACTTAGCTTCGGAGAGCTGCGTATCGGCGTCTTCTGCGTGTCTTGCCGCTCTACACTCAGCAAAAAGCTTTTCCAGCATATCTTGCAAGGAGAAACTCTGCCAGGAAAGAAAACATCCAAAATCTTGTTCTAAAGCTTGCACGGGGGTCTGCAAAGAGTTTGGCAAGAATGAAAGGTAGTTGTCCAAAACTCGTTCTTTTCCAATAGAATAACCATGGAAAAGGCAGGAGAGTGGTAAAGTACTGTTTTCTCTAAGTCTGAAGGCTGCCCACACTGTGCCTGTGTGCTGCAGCTTGCATCTTCGCCTTTGGGAAGCTGCCGCTCGCCGATTCTCCCGGAGGCGAAGAAGCGGCTTCTTCGCACACAGAGCATTGTGGCGAGCGCAGGGAGCTCCTGAGAGCGGTTTGTGCCGAAAGAAGCCCGGGACCGGCACTTAGCTTCGGAGAGCTGCGTATCTGCGTCTTCTGCGTGTCTTGCCGCTCTACACTCAGCAAAAAGCTTTTCCACCATATCTTGCAAGGAGAAACTCTGCCAGGAAAGAAAACATCCAAAATCTTGTTCTAAAGCTTGCACGGGGGTCTGCAAAGAGTTTGGCAAGAATGAAAGGTAGTTGGCCAAAACTCGTTCTTTTCCAATAGACTAACCATGGAAAAGGCAGGAGAGTGGTAAAGTACTGTTTTCTCTAAGTCTGAATGCTGCCCACACTGTGCCTGTGTGCTGCAGCTTGCATCTTCGCCTTTGGGAAGCTGCCGCTCGCCGATTCTCCCGGAGGCGAAGAAGCGGCTTCTTCGCACACAGAGCATTGTGGCGAGCGCAGGGAGCTCCTGAGAGCGGTTTGTGCCGAAAGAAGCCCGGGACCGGCACTTAGCTTCGGAGAGCTGCGTATCTGTGTCTTCTGCGTGTCTTGCCGCTCTACACTCAGCAAAAAGCTTTTCCAGCATATCTTGCAAGGAGAAACTCTGCCAGGAAAGAAAACATCCAAAATCTTGTTCTAAAGCTTGCACGGGGGTCTGCAAAGAGTTTGGCAAGAATGAAAGGTAGTTGTCCAAAACTCGTTCTTTTCCAATAGAATAACCATGGAAAACGCAGGAGAGTGGTAAAGTACTGTTTTCTCGAAGTCTGAAGGCTGCCCACACTGTGCCTGTGTGCTGCAGCTTGCATCTTCGCCTTTGGGAAGCTGCCGCTCGCCGATTCTCCCGGAGGCGAAGAAGCGGCTTCTTCGCACACAGAGCATTGTGGCGAGCGCAGGGAGCTCCTGAGAGCGGTTTGTGCCGAAAGAAGCCCGGGACCGGCACTTAGCTTCGGAGAGCTGCGTATCGGCGTCTTCTGCGTGTCTTGCCGCTCTACACTCAGCCAAAAGCTTTTCCAGCATATCTTGCAAGGAGAAACTCTGCCAGGAAAGAAAACATCCAAAATCTTGTTCTAAAGCTTGCACGGGGGTCTGCAAAGAGTTTGGCAAGAATGAAAGGTAGTTGTCCAAACTCGTTCTTTTCCAATAGACTAACCATGGAAAAGGCAGGAGAGTGGTAAAGTACTGTTTTCTCTAAGTCTGAATGCTGCCCACACTGTGCCTGTGTACTGCAGCTTGCATCTTCGCCTTTGGGAAGCTGCCGCTCGCCGATTCTCCCGCAGGCGAAGAAGCGGCTTCTTCGCACACACAGCATTGTGGCGAGCGCAGGGAGCTCCTGAGAGCGGTTTGTGCCGAAAGAAGCCCGGGACCGGCACTTAGCTTCGGAGAGCTGCGTATCTGCGTCTTCTGCGTGTCTTGCCGCTCTACACTCAGCCAAAAGCTTTTCCAGCATATCTTGCAAGGAGAAACTCTGCCAGGAAAGAAAACATCCAAAATCTTGTTCTAAAGCTTGCTCGGGGGTCTGCAAAGAGTTTGGCAAGAATGAAAGGTAGTTGTCCAAAACTCGTTCTTTTCCAATAGACTAACCATGGAAAACGCAGGAGAGTGGTAAAGTACTGTTTTCTCTAAGTCTGAATGCTGCCCACACTGTGCCTGTGTGCTGCAGCTTGCATCTTCGCCTTTGGGAAGCTGCCGCTCGCCGATTCTCCCGCAGGCGAAGAAGCGGCTTCTTCGCACACAGAGCATTGTGGCGAGCGCAGGGAGCTCCTGAGAGCGGTTTGTGCCGAAAGAAGCCCGGGGACCGGCACTTAGCTTCGGAGAGCTGCGTATCTGCGTCTTCTGCGTGTCTTGCCGCTCTACACTCAGCAAAAAGCTTTTCCACCATATCTTGCAAGGAGAAACTCTGCCAGGAAAGAAAACATCCAAAATCTTGTTCTAAAGCTTGCACGGGGGTCTGCAAAGAGTTTGGCAAGAATGAAAGGTAGTTGTCCAAAACTCGTTCTTTTCCAATAGACTAACCATGGAAAACGCAGGAGAGTGGTAAAGTACTGTTTTCTCTAAGTCTGAATGCTGCCCACACTGTGCCTGTGTACTGCAGCTTGCATCTTCGCCTTTGGGAAGCTGCCGCTCGCCGATTCTCCCGCAGGCGAAGAAGCGGCTTCTTCGCACACAGAGCATTGTGGCGAGCGCAGGGAGCTCCTGAGAGCGGTTTGTGCCGAAAGAAGCCCGGGACCGGCACTTAGCTTCGGAGAGCTGCGTATCTGCGTCTTCTGCGTGTCTTGCCGCTCTACACTCAGCAGAAAGCTTTTCCAGCATATCTTGCAAGGAGAAACTCTGCCAGGAAAGAAAACATCCAAAATCTTGTTCTAAAGCTTGCACGGGGGTCTGCAAAGAGTTTGGCAAGAATGAAAGGTAGTTGTCCAAAACTCGTTCTTTTCCAATAGAAGAACCATGGAAAAGGCAGGAGAGTGGTAAAGTACTGTTTTCTCTAAGTCTGAATGCTGCCCACACTGTGCCTGTGTACTGCAGCTTGCATCTTCGCCTTTGGGAAGCTGCCGCTCGCCGATTCTCCCGGAGGCGAAGAAGCGGCTTCTTCGCACACAGAGCATTGTGGCGAGCGCAGGGAGCTCCTGAGAGCGGTTTGTGCCGAAAGAAGCCCGGGACCGGCACTTAGCTTCGGAGAGCTGCGTATCTGCGTCTTCTGCGTGTCTTGCCGCTCTACACTCAGCCAAAAGCTTTTCCACCATATCTTGCAAGGAGAAACTCTGCCAGGAAAGAAAACATCCAAAATCTTGTTCTAAAGCTTGCACGGGGGTCTGCAAAGAGTTTGGCAAGAATGAAAGGTAGTTGTCCAAAACTCGTTCTTTTCCAATAGAATAACCATGGAAAAGGCAGGAGAGTGGTAAAGTACTGTTTTCTCGAAGTCTGAAGGCTGCCCACACTGTGCCTGTGTGCTGCAGCTTGCATCTTCGCCTTTGGGAAGCTGCCGCTCGCCGATTCTCCCGGAGGCGAAGAAGCGGCTTCTTCGCACACAGAGCATTGTGGCGAGCGCAGGGAGCTCCTGAGAGCGGTTTGTGCCGAAAGAAGCCCGGGACCGGCACTTAGCTTCGGAGAGCTGCGTATCGGCGTCTTCTGCGTGTCTTGCCGCTCTACACTCAGCAAAAAGCTTTTCCAGCATATCTTGCAAGGAGAAACTCTGCCAGGAAAGAAAACATCCAAAATCTTGTTCTAAAGCTTGCACGGGGGTCTGCAAAGAGTTTGGCAAGAATGAAAGGTAGTTGTCCAAAACTCGTTCTTTTCCAATAGAATAACCATGGAAAAGGCAGGAGAGTGGTAAAGTACTGTTTTCTCTAAGTCTGAAGGCTGCCCACACTGTGCCTGCGTGCTGCAGCTTGCATCTTCGCCTTTGGGAAGCTGCCGCTCGCCGATTCTCCCGCAGGCGAAGAAGCGGCTTCTTCGCACACAGAGCATTGTGGCGAGCGCAGGGAGCTCCTGAGAGCGGTTTGTGCCGAAAGAAGCCCGGGACCGGCACTTAGCTTCGGAGAGCTGCGTATCTGCGTCTTCTGCGTGTCTTGCCGCTCTACACTCAGCAAAAAGCTTTTCCAGCATATCTTGCAAGGAGAAACTCTGCCAGGAAAGGAAACATCCAAAATCTTGTTCTAAAGCTTGCACGGGGGTCTGCAAAGAGTTTGGCAAGAATGAAAGGTAGTTGTCCAAAACTCGTTCTTTTCCAATAGACTAACCATGGAAAAGGCAGGAGAGTGGTAAAGTACTGTTTTCTCTAAGTCTGAAGGCTGCCCAAACTGTGCCTGTGTGCTGCAGCTTGCATCTTCGCCTTTGGGAAGCTGCCGCTCGCCGATTCTCCCGCAGGCGAAGAAGCGGCTTCTTCGCACACAGAGCATTGTGGCGAGCGCAGGGAGCTCCTGAGAGCGGTTTGTGCCGAAAGAAGCCCGGGACCGGCACTTAGCTTCGGAGAGCTGCGTATCTGCGTCTTCTGCGTGTCTTGCCGCTCTACACTCAGCAAAAAGCTTTTCCACCATATCTTGCAAGGAGAAACTCTGCCAGGAAAGAAAACATCCAAAATCTTGTTCTAAAGCTTGCACGGGGGTCTGCAAAGAGTTTGGCAAGAATGAAAGGTAGTTGTCCAAAACTCGTTCTTTTCCAATAGAAGAACCATGGAAAAGGCAGGAGAGTGGTAAAGTACTGTTTTCTCTAAGTCTGAAGGCTGCCCACACTGTGCCTGATTGCTGCAGCTTGCATCTTCGCCTTTGGGAAGCTGCCGCTCGCCGATTCTCCCGCAGGCGAAGAAGCGGCTTCTTCGCACACAGAGCATTGTGGCGAGCGCAGGGAGCTCCTGAGAGCGGTTTGTGCCGAAAGAAGCCCGGGACCGGCACTTAGCTTCGGAGAGCTGCGTATCTGCGTCTTCTGCGTGTCTTGCCGCTCTACACTCAGCAAAAAGCTTTTTCCACCATATCTTGCAAGGAGAAACTCTGCCAGGAAAGGAAACATCCAAAATCTTGTTCTAAAGCTTGCACGGGGGTCTGCAAAGAGTTTGGCAAGAATGAAAGGTGAAGCTAAGTCTGAGGCTGCCCACACTGTGCCTGTGTGCTGCAGCTTGCATCTTCGCCTTTGGCAAGCTGCCGCTCGCCGATTCTCCGGAGGCGAAGAAGCGCACACAGAGCATTGTGGCGAGCGCAGGGAGCTCCTGAGAGCGGTTTGTGCCGAAAGAAGCCCGGGACCGGCACTTAGCTTCGGAGAGCTGCGTATCTGCGTCTTCTGCGTGTCTTGCCGCTCTACACTCAGCAAAAAGCTTTTCCACCATATCTTGCAAGGAGAAACTCTGCCAGGAAAGAAAACATCCAAAATCTTGTTCTAAAGCTTGCACGGAAGCTTTTCCAGCATATCTTGCAAGGAGAAACTCTGCCAGGAAAGAAAACATCCAAAATCTTGTTCTAAAGCTTGCACGGGGGTCTGCAAAGAGTTTGGCAAGAATGAAAGGTAGTTGTCCAAAACTCGTTCTTTTCCAATAGAATAACCATGGAAAAGGCAGGAGAGTGGTAAAGTACTGTTTTCTCTAAGTCTGAAGGCTGCCCACACTGTGCCTGTGTGCTGCAGCTTGCATCTTCGCCTTTGGCAAGCTGCCGCTCGCCGATTCTCCCGGAGGCGAAGAAGCGGCTTCTTCGCACACAGAGCATTGTGGCGAGCGCAGGGAGCTCCTGAGAGCGGTTTGTGCCGAAAGAAGCCCGGGACCGGCACTTAGCTTCGGAGAGCTGCGTATCTGCGACTTCTGCGTGTCTTGCCGCTCTACACTCAGCAAAAAGCTTTTCCACCATATCTTGCAAGGAGAAACTCTGCCAGGAAAGAAAACATCCAAAATCTTGTTCTAAAGCTTGCACGGGGGTCTGCAAAGAGTTTGGCAAGAATGAAAGGTAGTTGTCCAAAACTCGTTCTTTTCCAATAGAAGAACCATGGAAAAGGCAGGAGAGTGGTAAAGTACTGTTTTCTCTAAGTCTGAAGGCTGCCCACACTGTGCCTGTGTGCTGCAGCTTGCATCTTCGCCTTTGGGAAGCTGCCGCTCGCCGATTCTCCCGGAGGCGAAGAAGCGGCTTCTTCGCACACAGAGCATTGTGGCGAGCGCAGGGAGCTCCTGAGAGCGGTTTGTGCCGAAAGAAGCCCGGGACCGGCACTTAGCTTCGGAGAGCTGCGTATCTGCGTCTTCTGCGTGTCTTGCCGCTCTACACTCAGCCAAAAGCTTTTCCACCATATCTTGCAAGGAGAAACTCTGCCAGGAAAGAAAACATCCAAAATCTTGTTCTAAAGCTTGCACGGGGGTGTGCAAAGAGTTTGGCAAGAATGAAAGGTAGTTGTCCAAAACTCGTTCTTTTCCAATAGAATAACCATGGAAAAGGCAGGAGAGTGGTAAAGTACTGTTTTCTCTAAGTCTGAAGGCTGCCCACACTGTGCCTGTGTGCTGCAGCTTGCATCTTCGCCTTTGGGAAGCTGCCGCTCGCCGATTCTCCCGCAGGCGAAGAAGCGGCTTCTTCGCACACAGAGCATTGTGGCGAGCGCAGGGAGCTCCTGAGAGCGGTTTGTGCCGAAAGAAGCCCGGGACCGGCACTTAGCTTCGGAGAGCTGCGTATCTGCGTCTTCTGCGTGTCTTGCCGCTCTACACTCAGCCAAAAGCTTTTCCACCATATCTTGCAAGGAGAAACTCTGCCAGGAAAGAAAACATCCAAAATCTTGTTCTAAAGCTTGCACGGGGGTCTGCAAAGAGTTTGGCAAGAATGAAAGGTAGTTGTCCAAAACTCGTTCTTTTCCAATAGACTAACCATGTTTCGAAAAGGCAGGAGAGTGGTAAAGTACTGTTTTCTCTAAGTCTGAATGCTGCCCAAACTGTGCCTGCGTGCTGCAGCTTGCATCTTCGCCTTTGGGAAGCTGCCGCTCGCCGATTCTCCCGCAGGCGAAGAAGCGGCTTCTTCGCACACAGAGCATTGTGGCGAGCGCAGGGAGCTCCTGAGAGCGGTTTGTGCCGAAAGAAGCCCGGGACCGGCACTTAGCTTCGGAGAGCTGCGTATCTGCGTCTTCTGCGTGTCTTGCCGCTCTACACTCAGCCAAAAGCTTTTCCACCATATCTTGCAAGGAGAAACTCTGCCAGGAAAGAAAACATCCAAAATCTTGTTCTAAAGCTTGCACGGGGGTCTGCAAAGAGTTTGGCAAGAATGAAAGGTAGTTGTCCAAAACTCGTTCTTTTCCAATAGACTAACCATGTTTCGAAAAGGCAGGAGAGTGGTAAAGTACTGTTTTCTCTAAGTCTGAATGCTGCCCAAACTGTGCCTGCGTGCTGCAGCTTGCATCTTCGCCTTTGGGAAGCTGCCGCTCGCCGATTCTCCCGCAGGCGAAGAAGCGGCTTCTTCGCACACACAGCATTGTGGCGAGCGCAGGGAGCTCCTGAGAGCGGTTTGTGCCGAAAGAAGCCCGGGACCGGCACTTAGCTTCGGAGAGCTGCGTATCTGCGTCTTCTGCGTGTCTTGCCGCTCTACACTCAGCAAAAAGCTTTTCCACCATATCTTGCAAGGAGAAACTCTGCCAGGAAAGAAAACATCCAAAATCTTGTTCTAAAGCTTGCACGGGGGTCTGCAAAGAGTTTGGCAAGAATGAAAGGTAGTTGTCCAAAACTCGTTCTTTTCCAATAGAAGAACCATGGAAAAGGCAGGAGAGTGGTAAAGTACTGTTTTCTCTAAGTCTGAAGGCTGCCCACACTGTGCCTGATTGCTGCAGCTTGCATCTTCGCCTTTGGGAAGCTGCCGCTCGCCGATTCTCCCGCAGGCGAAGAAGCGGCTTCTTCGCACACAGAGCATTGTGGCGAGCGCAGGGAGCTCCTGAGAGCGGTTTGTGCCGAAAGAAGCCCGGGACCGGCACTTAGCTTCGGAGAGCTGCGTATCTGCGTCTTCTGCGTGTCTTGCCGCTCTACACTCAGCAAAAAGCTTTTCCACCATATCTTGCAAGGAGAAACTCTGCCAGGAAAGAAAACATCCAAAATCTTGTTCTAAAGCTTGCACGGGGGTCTGCAAAGAGTTTGGCAAGAATGAAAGGTAGTTGTCCAAAACTCGTTCTTTTCCAATAGAAGAACCATGGAAAAGGCAGGAGAGTGGTAAAGTACTGTTTTCTCTAAGTCTGAAGGCTGCCCACACTGTGCCTGTGTGCTGCAGCTTGCATCTTCGCCTTTGGGAAGCTGCCGCTCGCCGATTCTCCCGGAGGCGAAGAAGCGGCTTCTTCGCACACAGAGCATTGTGGCGAGCGCAGGGAGCTCCTGAGAGCGGTTTGTGCCGAAAGAAGCCCGGGACCGGCACTTAGCTTCGCAGAGCTGCGTATCTGCGTCTTCTGCGTGTCTTGCCGCTCTACACTCAGCAAAAAGCTTTTCCACCATATCTTGCAAGGAGAAACTCTGCCAGGAAAGGAAACATCCAAAATCTTGTTCTAAAGCTTGCACGGGGGTCTGCAAAGAGTTTGGCAAGAATGAAAGGTAGTTGTCCAAAACTCGTTCTTTTCCAATAGAATAACCATGGAAAAGGCAGGAGAGTGGTAAAGTACTGTTTTCTCTAAGTCTGAAGGCTGCCCACACTGTGCCTGCGTGCCGCAGCTTGCATCTTCGCCTTTGGGAAGCTGCCGCTCGCCGATTCTCCCGGAGGCGAAGAAGCGGCTTCTTCGCACACAGAGCATTGTGGCGAGCGCAGGGAGCTCCTGAGAGCGGTTTGTGCCGAAAGAAGCCCGGGACCGGCACTTAGCTTCGCAGAGCTGCGTATCTGCGTCTTCTGCGTGTCTTGCCGCTCTACACTCAGCAAAAAGCTTTTCCACCATATCTTGCAAGGAGAAACTCTGCCAGGAAAGGAAACATCCAAAATCTTGTTCTAAAGCTTGCACGGGGGTCTGCAAAGAGTTTGGCAAGAATGAAAGGTAGTTGTCCAAAACTCGTTCTTTTCCAATAGAATAACCATGGAAAAGGCAGGAGAGTGGTAAAGTACTGTTTTCTCTAAGTCTGAAGGCTGCCCACACTGTGCCTGCGTGCCGCAGCTTGCATCTTCGCCTTTGGGAAGCTGCCGCTCGCCGATTCTCCCGGAGGCGAAGAAGCGGCTTCTTCGCACACAGAGCATTGTGGCGAGCGCAGGGAGCTCCTGAGAGCGGTTTGTGCCGAAAGAAGCCCGGGACCGGCACTTAGCTTCGGAGAGCTGCGTATCTGCGTCTTCTGCGTGTCTTGCCGCTCTACACTCAGCCAAAAGCTTTTCCACCATATCTTGCAAGGAGAAACTCTGCCAGGAAAGAAAACATCCAAAATCTTGTTCTAAAGCTTGCACGGGGGTCTGCAAAGAGTTTGGCAAGAATGAAAGGTAGTTGTCCAAAACTCGTTCTTTTCCAATAGAATAACCATGGAAAAGGCAGGAGAGTGGTAAAGTACTGTTTTCTCTAAGTCTGAAGGCTGCCCACACTGTGCCTGTGTGCTGCAGCTTGCATCTTCGCCTTTGGGAAGCTGCCGCTCGCCGATTCTCCGGGAGGCGAAGAAGCGGCTTCTTCGCACACAGAGCATTGTGGCGAGCGCAGGGAGCTCCTGAGAGCGGTTTGTGCCGAAAGAAGCCCGGGACCGGCACTTAGCTTCGGAGAGCTGCGTATCTGCGTCTTCTGCGTGTCTTGCCGCTCTACACTCAGCCAAAAGCTTTTCCACCATATCTTGCAAGGAGAAACTCTGCCAGGAAAGAAAACATCCAAAATCTTGTTCTAAAGCTTGCACGGGGGTCTGCAAAGAGTTTGGCAAGAATGAAAGGTAGTTGTCCAAAACTCGTTCTTTTCCAATAGACTAACCATGTTTCGAAAAGGCAGGAGAGTGGTAAAGTACTGTTTTCTCTAAGTCTGAATGCTGCCCAAACTGTGCCTGCGTGCTGCAGCTTGCATCTTCGCCTTTGGGAAGCTGCCGCTCGCCGATTCTCCCGCAGGCGAAGAAGCGGCTTCTTCGCACACACAGCATTGTGGCGAGCGCAGGGAGCTCCTGAGAGCGGTTTGTGCCGAAAGAAGCCCGGGACCGGCACTTAGCTTCGGAGAGCTGCGTATCTGCGTCTTCTGCGTGTCTTGCCGCTCTACACTCAGCAAAAAGCTTTTCCACCATATCTTGCAAGGAGAAACTCTGCCAGGAAAGAAAACATCCAAAATCTTGTTCTAAAGCTTGCACGGGGGTCTGCAAAGAGTTTGGCAAGAATGAAAGGTAGTTGGCCAAAACTCGTTCTTTTCCAATAGAAGAACCATGGAAAAGGCAGGAGAGTGGTAAAGTACTGTTTTCTCTAAGTCTGAAGGCTGCCCACACTGTGCCTGATTGCTGCAGCTTGCATCTTCGCCTTTGGGAAGCTGCCGCTCGCCGATTCTCCCGCAGGCGAAGAAGCGGCTTCTTCGCACACAGAGCATTGTGGCGAGCGCAGGGAGCTCCTGAGAGCGGTTTGTGCCGAAAGAAGCCCGGGACCGGCACTTAGCTTCGGAGAGCTGCGTATCTGCGTCTTCTGCGTGTCTTGCCGCTCTACACTCAGCAAAAAGCTTTTCCACCATATCTTGCAAGGAGAAACTCTGCCAGGAAAGAAAACATCCAAAATCTTGTTCTAAAGCTTGCACGGGGGTCTGCAAAGAGTTTGGCAAGAATGAAAGGTAGTTGTCCAAAACTCGTTCTTTTCCAATAGAAGAACCATGGAAAAGGCAGGAGAGTGGTAAAGTACTGTTTTCTCTAAGTCTGAAGGCTGCCCACACTGTGCCTGTGTGCTGCAGCTTGCATCTTCGCCTTTGGGAAGCTGCCGCTCGCCGATTCTCCCGGAGGCGAAGAAGCGGCTTCTTCGCACACAGAGCATTGTGGCGAGCGCAGGGAGCTCCTGAGAGCGGTTTGTGCCGAAAGAAGCCCGGGACCGGCACTTAGCTTCGCAGAGCTGCGTATCTGCGTCTTCTGCGTGTCTTGCCGCTCTACACTCAGCAAAAAGCTTTTCCACCATATCTTGCAAGGAGAAACTCTGCCAGGAAAGGAAACATCCAAAATCTTGTTCTAAAGCTTGCACGGGGGTCTGCAAAGAGTTTGGCAAGAATGAAAGGTAGTTGTCCAAAACTCGTTCTTTTCCAATAGAATAACCATGGAAAAGGCAGGAGAGTGGTAAAGTACTGTTTTCTCTAAGTCTGAAGGCTGCCCACACTGTGCCTGTGTGCTGCAGCTTGCATCTTCGCCTTTGGGAAGCTGCCGCTCGCCGATTCTCCCGCAGGCGAAGAAGCGGCTTCTTCGCACACAGAGCATTGTGGCGAGCGCAGGGAGCTCCTGAGAGCGGTTTGTGCCGAAAGAAGCCCGGGACCGGCACTTAGCTTCGGAGAGCTGCGTATCTGCGTCTTCTGCGTGTCTTGCCGCTCTACACTCAGCAAAAAGCTTTTCCAGCATATCTTGCAAGGAGAAACTCTGCCAGGAAAGAAAACATCCAAAATCTTGTTCTAAAGCTTGCACGGGGGTCTGCAAAGAGTTTGGCAAGAATGAAAGGTAGTTGTCCAAAACTCGTTCTTTTCCAATAGAATAACCATGGAAAAGGCAGGAGAGTGGTAAAGTACTGTTTTCTCTAAGTCTGAAGGCTGCCCACACTGTGCCTGTGTGCTGCAGCTTGCATCTTCGCCTTTGGCAAGCTGCCGCTCGCCGATTCTCCCGCAGGCGAAGAAGCGGCTTCTTCGCACACAGAGCATTGTGGCGAGCGCAGGGAGCTCCTGAGAGCGGTTTGTGCCGAAAGAAGCCCGGGACCGGCACTTAGCTTCGGAGAGCTGCGTATCTGCGTCTTCTGCGTGTCTTGCCGCTCTACACTCAGCAAAAAGCTTTTCCAGCATATCTTGCAAGGAGAAACTCTGCCAGGAAAGAAAACATCCAAAATCTTGTTCTAAAGCTTGCACGGGGGTCTGCAAAGAGTTTGGCAAGAATGAAAGGTAGTTGTCCAAAACTCGTTCTTTTCCAATAGAAGAACCATGGAAAAGGCAGGAGAGTGGTAAAGTACTGTTTTCTCTAAGTCTGAAGGCTGCCCACACTGTGCCTGTGTGCTGCAGCTTGCATCTTCGCCTTTGGGAAGCTGCCGCTCGCCGATTCTCCCGGAGGCGAAGAAGCGGCTTCTTCGCACACAGAGCATTGTGGCGAGCGCAGGGAGCTCCTGAGAGCGGTTTGTGCCGAAAGAAGCCCGGGACCGGCACTTAGCTTCGGAGAGCTGCGTATCTGCGTCTTCTGCGTGTCTTGCCGCTCTACACTCAGCAAAAAGCTTTTCCAGCATATCTTGCAAGGAGAAACTCTGCCAGGAAAGAAAACATCCAAAATCTTGTTCTAAAGCTTGCACGGGGGTCTGCAAAGAGTTTGGCAAGAATGAAAGGTAGTTGTCCAAAACTCGTTCTTTTCCAATAGACTAACCATGGAAAAGGCAGGAGAGTGGTAAAGTACTGTTTTCTCTAAGTCTGAAGGCTGCCCACACTGTGCCTGTGTGCTGCAGCTTGCATCTTCGCCTTTGGGAAGCTGCCGCTCGCCGATTCTCCCGGAGGCGAAGAAGCGGCTTCTTCGCACACAGAGCATTGTGGCGAGCGCAGGGAGCTCCTGAGAGCGGTTTGTGCCGAAAGAAGCCCGGGACCGGCACTTAGCTTCGGAGAGCTGCGTATCTGCGTCTTCTGCGTGTCTTGCCGCTCTACACTCAGCAAAAAGCTTTTCCACCATATCTTGCAAGGAGAAACTCTGCCAGGAAAGAAAACATCCAAAATCTTGTTCTAAAGCTTGCACGGGGGTCTGCAAAGAGTTTGGCAAGAATGAAAGGTAGTTGTCCAAAACTCGTTCTTTTCCAATAGAAGAACCATGGAAAAGGCAGGAGAGTGGTAAAGTACTGTTTTCTCTAAGTCTGAAGGCTGCCCACACTGTGCCTGTGTGCTGCAGCTTGCATCTTCGCCTTTGGGAAGCTGCCGCTCGCCGATTCTCCCGGAGGCGAAGAAGCGGCTTCTTCGCACACAGAGCATTGTGGCGAGCGCAGGGAGCTCCTGAGAGCGGTTGTGCCGAAAGAAGCCCGGGACCGGCACTTAGCTTCGCAGAGCTGCGTATCTGCGTCTTCTGCGTGTCTTGCCGCTCTACACTCAGCAAAAAGCTTTTCCAGCATATCTTGCAAGGAGAAACTCTGCCAGGAAAGAAAACATCCAAAATCTTGTTCTAAAGCTTGCACGGGGGTCTGCAAAGAGTTTGGCAAGAATGAAAGGTAGTTGTCCAAAACTCGTTCTTTTCCAATAGACTAACCATGGAAAAGGCAGGAGAGTGGTAAAGTACTGTTTTCTCTAAGTCTGAAGGCTGCCCACACTGTGCCTGTGTGCTGCAGCTTGCATCTTCGCCTTTGAGAAGCTGCCGCTCGCCGATTCTCCCGGAGGCGAAGAAGCGGCTTCTTCGCACACAGAGCATTGTGGCGAGCGCAGGGAGCTCCTGAGAGCGGTTTGTGCCGAAAGAAGCCCGGGACCGGCACTTAGCTTCGGAGAGCTGCGTATCTGCGTCTTCTGCGTGTCTTGCCGCTCTACACTCAGCCAAAAGCTTTTCCACCATATCTTGCAAGGAGAAACTCTGCCAGGAAAGAAAACATCCAAAATCTTGTTCTAAAGCTTGCACGGGGGTCTGCAAAGAGTTTGGCAAGAATGAAAGGTAGTTGTCCAAAACTCGTTCTTTTCCAATAGAATAACCATGGAAAAGGCAGGAGAGTGGTAAAGTACTGTTTTCTCTAAGTCTGAAGGCTGCCCACACTGTGCCTGTGTGCTGCAGCTTGCATCTTCGCCTTTGGGAAGCTGCCGCTCGCCGATTCTCCCGAGGCGAAGAAGCGGCTTCTTCGCACACAGAGCATTGTGGCGAGCGCAGGGAGCTCCTGAGAGCGGTTTGTGCCGAAAGAAGCCCGGGACCGGCACTTAGCTTCGCAGAGCTGCGTATCTGCGTCTTCTGCGTGTCTTGCCGCTCTACACTCAGCAAAAAGCTTTTCCACCATATCTTGCAAGGAGAAACTCTACCAGGAAAGAAAACATCCAAAATCTTGTTCTAAAGCTTGCACGGGGGTCTGCAAAGAGTTTGGCAAGAATGAAAGGTAGTTGTCCAAACTCGTTCTTTTCCAATAGAATAACCATGGAAAAGGCAGGAGAGTGGTAAAGTACTGTTTTCTCTAAGTCTGAATGCTGCCCACACTGTGCCTGTGTGCTGCAGCTTGCATCTTCGCCTTTGAGAAGCTGCCGCTCGCCGATTCTCCCGCAGGCGAAGAAGCGGCTTCTTCGCACACAGAGCATTGTGGCGAGCGCAGGGAGCTCCTGAGAGCGGTTTGTGCCGAAAGAAGCCCGGGACCGGCACTTAGCTTCGGAGAGCTGCGTATCTGCGTCTTCTGCGTGTCTTGCCGCTCTACACTCAGCCAAAAGCTTTTCCAGCATATCTTGCAAGGAGAAACTCTGCCAGGAAAGAAAACATCCAAAATCTTGTTCTAAAGCTTGCACGGGGGTCGTGCAAAGAGTTTGGCAAGAATGAAAGGTAGTTGTCCAAAACTCGTTCTTTTCCAATAGAATAACCATGGAAAAGGCAGGAGAGTGGTAAAGTACTGTTTTCTCTAAGTCTGACGGCTGCCCACACTGTGCCTGTGTGCTGCAGCTTGCATCTTCGCCTTTGGGAAGCTGCCGCTCGCCGATTCTCCCGGAGGCGAAGAAGCGGCTTCTTCGCACACAGAGCATTGTGGCGAGCGCAGGGAGCTCCTGAGAGCGGTTTGTGCCGAAAGAAGCCCGGGACCGGCACTTAGCTTCGGAGAGCTGCGTATCTGCGTCTTCTGCGTGTCTTGCCGCTCTACACTCAGCCAAAAGCTTTTCCACCATATCTTGCAAGGAGAAACTCTGCCAGGAAAGAAAACATCCAAAATCTTGTTCTAAAGCTTGCACGGGGGTCTGCAAAGAGTTTGGCAAGAATGAAAGGTAGTTGTCCAAAACTCGTTCTTTTCCAATAGACTAACCATGTTTCGAAAAGGCAGGAGAGTGGTAAAGTACTGTTTTCTCTAAGTCTGAATGCTGCCCACACTGTGCCTGTGTGCTGCAGCTTGCATCTTCGCCTTTGGGAAGCTGCCGCTCGCCGATTCTCCCGGAGGCGAAGATGCGGCTTCTTCGCACACAGAGCATTGTGGCGAGCGCAGGGAGCTCCTGAGAGCGGTTTGTGCCGAAAGAAGCCCGGGACCGGCACTTAGCTTCGGAGAGCTGCGTATCTGCGTCTTCTGCGTGTCTTGCCGCTCTACACTCAGCCAAAAGCTTTTCCAGCATATCTTGCAAGGAGAAACTCTGCCAGGAAAGAAAACATCCAAAATCTTGTTCTAAAGCTTGCACGGGGGTGTGCAAAGAGTTTGGCAAGAATGAAAGGTAGTTGTCCAAAACTCGTTCTTTTCCAATAGAATAACATGGAAAAGGCAGGAGAGTGGTAAAGTACTGTTTTCTCTAAGTCTGAAGGCTGCCCACACTGTGCCTGTGTGCTGCAGCTTGCATCTTCGCCTTTGGGAAGCTGCCGCTCGCCGATTCTCCCGCAGGCGAAGAAGCGGCTTCTTCGCACACAGAGCATTGTGGCGAGCGCAGGGAGCTCCTGAGAGCGGTTTGTGCCGAAAGAAGCCCGGGACCGGCACTTAGCTTCGGAGAGCTGCGTATCTGCGTCTTCTGCGTGTCTTGCCGCTCTACACTCAGCCAAAAGCTTTTCCACCATATCTTGCAAGGAGAAACTCTGCCAGGAAAGGAAAACATCCAAAATCTTGTTCTAAAGCTTGCACGGGGGTCTGCAAAGAGTTTGGCAAGAATGAAAGGTAGTTGTCCAAAACTCGTTCTTTTCCAATAGACTAACCATGTTTCGAAAAGGCAGGAGAGTGGTAAAGTACTGTTTTCTCTAAGTCTGAATGCTGCCCACACTGTGCCTGCGTGCTGCAGCTTGCATCTTCGCCTTTGGGAAGCTGCCGCTCGCCGATTCTCCGCAGGCGAAGAAGCGGCTTCTTCGCACACAGAGCATTGTGGCGAGCGCAGGGAGCTCCTGAGAGCGGTTTGTGCCGAAAGAAGCCCGGGACCGGCACTTAGCTTCGGAGAGCTGCGTATCTGCGTCTTCTGCGTGTCTTGCCGCTCTACACTCAGCAAAAAGCTTTTCCACCATATCTTGCAAGGAGAAACTCTGCCAGGAAAGAAAACATCCAAAATCTTGTTCTAAAGCTTGCACGGGGGTCTGCAAAGAGTTTGGCAAGAATGAAAGGTAGTTGTCCAAAACTCGTTCTTTTCCAATAGAAGAACCATGGAAAAGGCAGGAGAGTGGTAAAGTACTGTTTTCTCTAAGTCTGAAGGCTGCCCACACTGTGCCTGTGTGCTGCAGCTTGCATCTTCGCCTTTGGGAAGCTGCCGCTCGCCGATTCTCCCGGAGGCGAAGAAGCGGCTTCTTCGCACACAGAGCATTGTGGCGAGCGCAGG
This sequence comes from Molothrus aeneus, assembly GCF_037042795.1. NCBI lineage: Eukaryota > Metazoa > Chordata > Aves > Passeriformes > Icteridae > Molothrus > Molothrus aeneus. Next base: position 146,589 of record NW_027098796.1, read on the forward strand.
GAGCTCCTGAGAGCGGTTTGTGCCGAAAGAAGCCCGGGACCGGCACTTAGCTTCGCAGAGCTGCGTATCTGCGTCTTCTGCGTGTCTTGCCGCTCTACACTCAGCAAAAAGCTTTTCCACCATATCTTGCAAGGAGAAACTCTGCCAGGAAAGGAAACATCCAAAATCTTGTTCTAAAGCTTGCACGGGGGTCTGCAAAGAGTTTGGCAAGAATGAAAGGTAGTTGTCCAAAACTCGTTCTTTTCCAATAGAATAACCATGGAAAAGGCAGGAGAGTGGTAAAGTACTGTTTTCTCTAAGTCTGAAGGCTGCCCACACTGTGCCTGTGTGCTGCAGCTTGCATCTTCGCCTTTGGGAAGCTGCCGCTCGCCGATTCTCCCGGAGGCGAAGAAGCGGCTTCTTCGCACACAGAGCATTGTGGCGAGCGCAGGGAGCTCCTGAGAGCGGTTTGTGCCGAAAGAAGCCCGGGACCGGCACTTAGCTTCGGAGAGCTGCGTATCTGCGTCTTCTGCGTGTCTTGCCGCTCTACACTCAGCAAAAAGCTTTTCCAGCATATCTTGCAAGGAGAAACTCTGCCAGGAAAGAAAACATCCAAAATCTTGGTTCTAAAGCTTGCACGGGGGTCTGCAAAGAGTTTGGCAAGAATGAAAGGTAGTTGTCCAAAACTCGTTCTTTTCCAATAGAATAACCATGGAAAAGGCAGGAGAGTGGTAAAGTACTGTTTTCTCTAAGTCTGAAGGCTGCCCACACTGTGCCTGTGTGCTGCAGCTTGCATCTTCGCCTTTGGGAAGCTGCCGCTCGCCGATTCTCCCGGAGGCGAAGAAGCGGCTTCTTCGCACACAGAGCATTGTGGCGAGCGCAGGGAGCTCCTGAGAGCGGTTTGTGCCGAAAGAAGCCCGGGACCGGCACTTAGCTTCGGAGAGCTGCGTATCTGCGTCTTCTGCGTGTCTTGCCGCTCTACACTCAGCAAAAAGCTTTTCCACCATATCTTGCAAGGAGAAACTCTACCAGGAAAGAAAACATCCAAAATCTTGTTCTAAAGCTTGCACGGGGGTCTGCAAAGAGTTTGGCAAGAATGAAAGGTAGTTGTCCAAAACTCGTTCTTTTCCAATAGAATAACCATGGAAAGGCAGGAGAGTGGTAAAGTACTGTTTTCTCTAAGTCTGAATGGCTGCCCACACTGTGCCTGTGTGCTGCAGCTTGCATCTTCGCCTTTGAGAAGCTGCCGCTCGCCGATTCTCCCGGCAGGCGAAGAAGCGGCTTCTTCGCACACAGAGCATTGTGGCGAGCGCAGGGAGCTCCTGAGAGCGGTTTGTGCCGAAAGAAGCCCGGGACCGGCACTTAGCTTCGGAGAGCTGCGTATCTGCGTCTTCTGCGTGTCTTGCCGCTCTACACTCAGCAAAAAGCTTTTCCAGCATATCTTGCAAGGAGAAACTCTGCCAGGAAAGAAAACATCCAAAATCTTGTTCTAAAGCTTGCACGGGGGTCTGCAAAGAGTTTGGCAAGAATGAAAGGTAGTTGTCCAAAACTCGTTCTTTTCCAATAGAATAACCATGGAAAAGGCAGGAGAGTGGTAAAGTACTGTTTTCTCTAAGTCTGAAGGCTGCCCACACTGTGCCTGTGTGCTGCAGCTTGCATCTTCGCCTTTGGGAAGCTGCCGCTCGCCGATTCTCCCGGAGGCGAAGAAACGGCTTCTTCGCACACAGAGCATTGTGGCGAGCGCAGGGAGCTCCTGAGAGCGGTTTGTGCCGAAAGAAGCCCGGGACCGGCACTTAGCTTCGCAGAGCTGCGTATCTGCGTCTTCTGCGTGTCTTGCCGCTCTACACTCAGCAAAAAGCTTTTCCACCATATCTTGCAAGGAGAAACTCTGCCAGGAAAGAAAACATCCAAAATCTTGTTCTAAAGCTTGCACGGAGGTCTGCAAAGAGTTTGGCAAGAATGAAAGGTAGTTGTCCAAAACTCGTTCTTTTCCAATAGAATAACCATGGAAAAGGCAGGAGAGTGGTAAAGTACTGTTTTCTCTAAGTCTGAAGGCTGCCCACACTGTGCCTGTGTGCTGCAGCTTGCATCTTCGCCTTTGGGAAGCTGCCGCTCGCCGATTCTCCCGGAGGCGAAGAAGCGGCTTCTTCGCACACAGAGCATTGTGGCGAGCGCAGGGAGCTCCTGAGAGCGGTTTGTGCCGAAAGAAGCCCGGGACCGGCACTTAGCTTCGGAGAGCTGCGTATCTGCGTCTTCTGCGTGTCTTGCCGCTCTACACTCAGCCAAAAGCTTTTCCACCATATCTTGCAAGGAGAAACTCTGCCAGGAAAGAAAACATCCAAAATCTTGTTCTAAAGCTATACTCACCTACGGGGGTCTGCAAAGAGTTTGGCAAGAATGAAAGGTAGTTGTCCAAAACTCGTTCTTTTCCAATAGAATAACCATGGAAAAGGCAGGAGAGTGGTAAAGTACTGTTTTCTCTAAGTCTGAAGGCTGCCCACACTGTGCCTGTGTGCTGCAGCTTGCATCTTCGCCTTTGGAAGCTGCCGCTCGCCGATTCTCCCGGAGGCGAAGAAGCGGCTTCTTCGCACACAGAGCATTGTGGCGAGCGCAGGGAGCTGCTGAGAGCGGTTTGTGCCGAAAGAAGCCCGGGACCGGCACTTAGCTTCGGAGAGCTGCGTATCTGCGTCTTCTGCGTGTCTTGCCGCTCTACACTCAGCAAAAAGCTTTTCCACCATATCTTGCAAGGAGAAACTCTGCCAGGAAAGAAAACATCCAAAATCTTGTTCTAAAGCTTGCACGGGGGTCTGCAAAGAGTTTGGCAAGAATGAAAGGTAGTTGTCCAAAACTCGTTCTTTCCAATAGAATAACCATGGAAAAGGCAGGAGAGTGGTAAAGTACTGTTTTCTCTAAGTCTGAAGGCTGCCCACACTGTGCCTGTGTGCTGCAGCTTGCATCTTCGCCTTTGGGAAGCTGCCGCTCGCCGATTCTCCCGCAGGCGAAGAAGCGGCTTCTTCGCACACAGAGCATTGTGGCGAGCGCAGGGAGCTCCTGAGAGCGGTTTGTGCCGAAAGAAGCCCGGGACCGGCACTTAGCTTCGCAGAGCTGCGTATCTGCGTCTTCTGCGTGTCTTGCCGCTCTACACTCAGCAAAAAGCTTTTCCACCATATCTTGCAAGGAGAAACTCTGCCAGGAAAGAAAACATCCAAAATCTTGTTCTAAAGCTTGGCAAGAATGAAAGGTAGTTGTCCAAAACTCGTTCTTTTCCAATAGAATAACCATGGAAAAGGCAGGAGAGTGGTAAAGTACTGTTTTCTCTAAGTCTGAATGCTGCCCACACTGTGCCTGCGTGGTGTAGATTGCATCTTCGCCTTTGGGAAGCTGCCGCTCGCCGATTCTCCCGCAGGCGAAGAAGCGGCTTCTTCGCACACAGAGCATTGTGGCGAGCGCAGGGAGCTCCTGAGAGCGGTTTGTGCCGAAAGAAGCCCGGGACCGGCACTTAGCTTCGGAGAGCTGCGTATCTGCGTCTTCTGCGTGTCTTGCCGCTCTACACTCAGCAAAAAGCTTTTCCACCATACTCTACAAGGAGAAACTCTGCCAGGAAAGAAAACATCCAAAATCTTGTTCTAAGGCTTGCACGGGGGTCTGCAAAGAGTTTGGCAAGAATGAAAGGTAGTTGTCCAAAACTCGTTCTTTTCCAATAGACTAACCATGGAAAAGGCAGGAGAGTGGTAAAGTACTGTTTTCTCTAAGTCTGAAGGCTGCCCACACTGTGCCTGTGTGCTGCAGCTTGCATCTTTGCCTTTGGGAAGCTGCCGCTCGCCGATTCTCCCGGAGGCGAAGAAGCGGCTTCTTCGCACACAGAGCATTGTGGCGAGCGCAGGGAGCTCCTGAGAGCGGTTTGTGCCGAAAGAAGCCCGGGACCGGCACTTAGCTTCGGAGAGCTGCGTATCTGCGTCTTCTGCGTGTCTTGCCGCTCTACACTCAGCAAAAAGCTTTTCCACCTATTTTGCAAGGAGAAACTCTGCCAGGAAAGAAAACATCCAAAATCTTGTTCTAAAGCTTGCACGGGGGTCTGCAAAGAGTTTGGCAAGAATGAAAGGTAGTTGTCCAAAACTCGTTCTTTTCCAATAGAATAACCATGGAAAAGGCAGGAGAGTGGTAAAGTACTGTTTTCTCTAAGTCTGAAGGCTGCCCACACTGTGCCTGTGTGCTGCAGCTTGCATCTTCGCCTTTGGGAAGCTGCCGCTCGCCGATTCTCCCGGAGGCGAAGAAGCGGCTTCTTCGCACACAGAGCATTGTGGCGAGCGCAGGGAGCTCCTGAGAGCGGTTTGTGCCGAAAGAAGCCCGGGACCGGCACTTAGCTTCGGAGAGCTGCGTATCTGCGTCTTCTGCGTGTCTTGCCGCTCTACACTCAGCAAAAAGCTTTTCCACCATATCTTGCAAGGAGAAACTCTGCCAGGAAAGGAAACATCCAAAATCTTGTTCTAAAGCTTGCACGGGGGTCTGCAAAGAGTTTGGCAAGAATGAAAGGTAGTTGTCCAAAACTCGTTCTTTTCCAATAGAATAACCATGGAAAAGGCAGGAGAGTGGTAAAGTACTGTTTTCTCGAAGTCTGAATGCTGCCCACACTGTGCCTGCGTGGTGTAGATTGCATCTTCGCCTTTGGGAAGCTGCCGCTCGCCGATTCTCCCGGAGGCGAAGAAGCGGCTTCTTCGCACACAGAGCATTGTGGCGAGCGCAGGGAGCTCCTGAGAGCGGTTTGTGCCGAAAGAAGCCCGGGACCGGCACTTAGCTTCAGAGAGCTGCGTATCTGCGTCTTCTGCGTGTCTTGCCGCTCTACACTCAGCAAAAAGCTTTTCCACCATATCTTGCAAGGAGAAACTCTGCCAGGAAAGGAAACATCCAAAATCTTGTTCTAAAGCTTGCACGGGGGTCTGCAAAGAGTTTGGCAAGAATGAAAGGTAGTTGTCCAAAACTCGTTCTTTTCCAATAGACTAACCATGGAAAAGGCAGGAGAGTGGTAAAGTACTGTTTTCTCTAAGTCTGAAGGCTGCCCACACTGTGCCTGTGCTGCAGCTTGCATCTTCGCCTTTGGGAAGCTGCCGCTCGCCGATTCTCCCGGAGGCGAAGAAGCGGCTTCTTCGCACACAGAGCATTGTGGCGAGCGCAGGGAGCTCCTGAGAGCGGTTTGTGCCGAAAGAAGCCCGGGACCGGCACTTAGCTTCGGAGAGCTGCGTATCGGCGTCTTCTGCGTGTCTTGCCGCTCTACACTCAGCAAAAAGCTTTTCCACCATATCTTGCAAGGAGAAACTCTGCCAGGAAAGAAAACATCCAAAATCTTGTTCTAAAGCTTGCACGGGGGTCTGCAAAGAGTTTGGCAAGAATGAAAGGTAGTTGTCCAAAACTCGTTCTTTTCCAATAGAATAACCATGGAAAAGGCAGGAGAGTGGTAAAGTACTGTTTTCTCTAAGTCTGAAGGCTGCCCACACTGTGCCTGCGTGCTGCAGCTTGCATCTTCGCCTTTGGGAAGCTGCCGCTCGCCGATTCTCCCGCAGGCAAAGAAGCGGCTTCTTCGCACACAGAGCATTGTGGCGAGCGCAGGGAGCTCCTGAGAGCGGTTTGTGCTGAAAGAAGCCCGGGACCGGCACTTAGCTTCGGAGAGCTGCGTATCTGCGTCTTCTGCGTGTCTTGCCGCTCTACACTCAGCAAAAAGCTTTTCCAGCATATCTTGCAAGGAGAAACTCTGCCAGGAAAGAAAACATCCAAAATCTTGTTCTAAAGCTTGCACGGGGGTCTGCAAAGAGTTTGGCAAGAATGAAAGGTAGTTGTCCAAAACTCGTTCTTTTCCAATAGAATAACCATGGAAAAGGCAGGAGAGTGGTAAAGTACTGTTTTCTCTAAGTCTGAAGGCTGCCCACACTGTGCCTGCGTGGTGTAGATTGCATCTTCGCCTTTGGGAAGCTGCCGCTCGCCGATTCTCCCGGAGGCGAAGAAGCGGCTTCTTCGCACACAGAGCATTGTGGCGAGCGCAGGGAGCTCCTGAGAGCGGTTTGTGCCGAAAGAAGCCCGGGACCGGCACTTAGCTTCGGAGAGCTGCGTATCTGCGTCTTCTGCGTGTCTTGCCGCTCTACACTCAGCAAAAAGCTTTTCCACCATATTTTGCAAGGAGAAACTCTGCCAGGAAAGAAAACATCCAAAATCTTGTTCTAAAGCTTGCACGGGGGTCTGCAAAGAGTTTGGCAAGAATGAAAGGTAGTTGTCCAAAACTCGTTCTTTTCCAATAGAATAACCATGGAAAAGGCAGGAGAGTGGTAAAGTACTGTTTTCTCGAAGTCTGAAGGCTGCCCACACTGTGCCTGTGTGCTGCAGCTTGCATCTTCGCCTTTGGGAAGCTGCCGCTCGCCGATTCTCCCGGAGGCGAAGAAGCGGCTTCTTCGCACACAGAGCATTGTGGCGAGCGCAGGGAGCTCCTGAGAGCGGTTTGTGCCGAAAGAAGCCCGGGACCGGCACTTAGCTTCGGAGAGCTGCGTATCTGCGTCTTCTGCGTGTCTTGCCGCTCTACACTCAGCAAAAAGCTTTTCCAGCATATCTTGCAAAGAGAAACTCTGCCAGGAAAGAAAACATCCAAAATCTTGTTCTAAAGCTTGCACGCGGGTCTGCAAAGAGTTTGGCAAGAATGAAAGGTAGTTGTCCAAAACTCGTTCTTTTCCAATAGAATAACCATGGAAAAGGCAGGAGAGTGGTAAAGTACTGTTTTCTCTAAGTCTGAAGGCTGCCCACACTGTGCCTGTGTGCTGCAGCTTGCATCTTCGCCTTTGGGAAGCTGCCGCTCGCCGATTCTCCCGGAGGCGAAGAAGCGGCTTCTTCGCACACAGAGCATTGTGGCGAGCGCAGGGAGCTCCTGAGAGCGGTTTGTGCCGAAAGAAGCCCGGGACCGGCACTTAGCTTCGGAGAGCTGCGTATCTGCGTCTTCTGCGTGTCTTGCCGCTCTACACTCAGCAAAAAGCTTTTCCACCATATCTTGCAAGGAGAAACTCTGCCAGGAAAGAAAACATCCAAAATCTTGTTCTAAAGCTTGCACGGGGGTCTGCAAAGAGTTTGGCAAGAATGAAAGGTAGTTGTCCAAAACTCGTTCTTTTCCAATAGAATAACCATGGAAAAGGCAGGAGAGTGGTAAAGTACTGTTTTCTCTAAGTCTGAAGGCTGCCCACACTGTGCCTGTGTGCTGCAGCTTGCATCTTCGCCTTTGGGAAGCTGCCGCTCGCCGATTCTCCCGGAGGCGAAGAAGCGGCTTCTTCGCACACAGAGCATTGTGGCGAGCGCAGGGAGCTCCTGAGAGCGGTTTGTGCCGAAAGAAGCCCGGGACCGGCACTTAGCTTCGGAGAGCTGCGTATCTGCGTCTTCTGCGTGTCTTGCCGCTCTACACTCAGCAAAAAGCTTTTCCACCATATTTTGCAAAGAGAAACTCTGCCAGGAAAGAAAACATCCAAAATCTTGTTCTAAAGCTTGCACGGGGGTCTGCAAAGAGTTTGGCAAGAATGAAAGGTAGTTGTCCAAAACTCGTTCTTTTCCAATAGAATAACCATGGAAAAGGCAGGAGAGTGGTAAAGTACTGTTTTCTCTAAGTCTGAAGGCTGCCCACACTGTGCCTGTGTGCTGCAGCTTGCATCTTCGCCTTTGGGAAGCTGCCGCTCGCCGATTCTCCCGGAGGCGAAGAAGCGGCTTCTTCGCACACAGAGCATTGTGGCGAGCGCAGGGAGCTCCTGAGAGCGGTTTGTGCCGAAAGAAGCCCGGGACCGGCACTTAGCTTCGGAGAGCTGCGCATCTGCGTCTTCTGCGTGTCTTGCCGCTCTACACTCAGCAAAAAGCTTTTCCAGCATATCTTGCAAGGAGAAACTCTGCCAGGAAAGAAAACATCCAAAATCTTGTTCTAAAGCTTGCACGGGGGTCTGCAAAGAGTTTGGCAAGAATGAAAGGTAGTTGTCCAAAACTCGTTCTTTTCCAATAGAATAACCATGGAAAAGGCAGGAGAGTGGTAAAGTACTGTTTTCTCTAAGTCTGAAGGCTGCCCACACTGTGCCTGTGTGCTGCAGCTTGCATCTTCGCCTTTGGGAAGCTGCCGCTCGCCGATTCTCCCGGAGGCGAAGAAGCGGCTTCTTCGCACACAGAGCATTGTGGCGAGCGCAGGGAGCTCCTGAGAGCGGTTTGTGCCGAAAGAAGCCCGGGACCGGCACTTAGCTTCGGAGAGCTGCGTATCTGCGTCTTCTGCGTGTCTTGCCGCTCTACACTCAGCAAAAAGCTTTTCCAGCATATCTTGCAAAGAGAAACTCTGCCAGGAAAGAAAACATCCAAAATCTTGTTCTAAAGCTTGCACGCGGGTCTGCAAAGAGTTTGGCAAGAATGAAAGGTAGTTGTCCAAAACTCGTTCTTTTCCAATAGAATAACCATGGAAAAGGCAGGAGAGTGGTAAAGTACTGTTTTCTCTAAGTCTGAAGGCTGCCCACACTGTGCCTGTGTGCTGCAGCTTGCATCTTCGCCTTTGGGAAGCTGCCGCTCGCCGATTCTCCCGGAGGCGAAGAAGCGGCTTCTTCGCACACAGAGCATTGTGGCGAGCGCAGGGAGCTCCTGAGAGCGGTTTGTGCCGAAAGAAGCCCGGGACCGGCACTTAGCTTCGGAGAGCTGCGTATCTGCGTCTTCTGCGTGTCTTGCCGCTCTACACTCAGCAAAAAGCTTTTCCACCATATCTTGCAAGGAGAAACTCTGCCAGGAAAGAAAACATCCAAAATCTTGTTCTAAAGCTTGCACGGGGGTCTGCAAAGAGTTTGGCAAGAATGAAAGGTAGTTGTCCAAAACTCGTTCTTTTCCAATAGAATAACCATGGAAAAGGCAGGAGAGTGGTAAAGTACTGTTTTCTCTAAGTCTGAAGGCTGCCCACACTGTGCCTGTGTGCTGCAGCTTGCATCTTCGCCTTTGGGAAGCTGCCGCTCGCCGATTCTCCCGGAGGCGAAGAAGCGGCTTCTTCGCACACAGAGCATTGTGGCGAGCGCAGGGAGCTCCTGAGAGCGGTTTGTGCCGAAAGAAGCCCGGGACCGGCACTTAGCTTCGGAGAGCTGCGTATCTGCGTCTTCTGCGTGTCTTGCCGCTCTACACTCAGCAAAAAGCTTTTCCAGCATATCTTGCAAAGAGAAACTCTGCCAGGAAAGAAAACATCCAAAATCTTGTTCTAAAGCTTGCACGCGGGTCTGCAAAGAGTTTGGCAAGAATGAAAGGTAGTTGTCCAAAACTCGTTCTTTTCCAATAGAATAACCATGGAAAAGGCAGGAGAGTGGTAAAGTACTGTTTTCTCTAAGTCTGAAGGCTGCCCACACTGTGCCTGTGTGCTGCAGCTTGCATCTTCGCCTTTGGGAAGCTGCCGCTCGCCGATTCTCCCGGAGGCGAAGAAGCGGCTTCTTCGCACACAGAGCATTGTGGCGAGCGCAGGGAGCTCCTGAGAGCGGTTTGTGCCGAAAGAAGCCCGGGACCGGCACTTAGCTTCGGAGAGCTGCGTATCTGCGTCTTCTGCGTGTCTTGCCGCTCTACACTCAGCAAAAAGCTTTTCCACCATATTTTGCAAGGAGAAACTCTGCCAGGAAAGAAAACATCCAAAATCTTGTTCTAAAGCTTGCACGGGGGTCTGCAAAGAGTTTGGCAAGAATGAAAGGTAGTTGTCCAAAACTCGTTCTTTTCCAATAGAATAACCATGGAAAAGGCAGGAGAGTGGTAAAGTACTGTTTTCTCTAAGTCTGAAGGCTGCCCACACTGTGCCTGTGTGCTGCAGCTTGCATCTTCGCCTTTGGGAAGCTGCCGCTCGCCGATTCTCCCGCAGGCAAAGAAGCGGCTTCTTCGCACACAGAGCATTGTGGCGAGCGCAGGGAGCTCCTGAGAGCGGTTTGTGCCGAAAGAAGCCCGGGACCGGCACTTAGCTTCGGAGAGCTGCGTATCTGCGTCTTCTGCGTGTCTTGCCGCTCTACACTCAGCAAAAAGCTTTTCCACCATATTTTGCAAGGAGAAACTCTGCCAGGAAAGAAAACATCCAAAATCTTGTTCTAAAGCTTGCACGGGGGTCTGCAAAGAGTTTGGCAAGAATGAAAGGTAGTTGTCCAAAACTCGTTCTTTTCCAATAGAATAACCATGGAAAAGGCAGGAGAGTGGTAAAGTACTGTTTTCTCTAAGTCTGAATGCTGCCCACACTGTGCCTGCGTGGTGTAGATTGCATCTTCGCCTTTGGGAAGCTGCCGCTCGCCGATTCTCCCGCAGGCGAAGAAGCGGCTTCTTCGCACACAGAGCATTGTGGCGAGCGCAGGGAGCTCCTGAGAGCGGTTTGTGCTGAAAGAAGCCCGGGACCGGCACTTAGCTTCGGAGAGCTGCGTATCTGCGTCTTCTGCGTGTCTTGCCGCTCTACACTCAGCAAAAAGCTTTTCCACCATATTTTGCAAGGAGAAACTCTGCCAGGAAAGAAAACATCCAAAATCTTGTTCTAAGGCTTGCACGGGGGTCTGCAAAGAGTTTGGCAAGAATGAAAGGTAGTTGTCCAAAACTCGTTCTTTTCCAATAGACTAACCATGGAAAAGGCAGGAGAGTGGTAAAGTACTGTTTTCTCTAAGTCTGAAGGCTGCCCACACTGTGCCTGTGTGCTGCAGCTTGCATCTTTGCCTTTGGGAAGCTGCCGCTCGCCGATTCTCCCGGAGGCGAAGAAGCGGCTTCTTCGCACACAGAGCATTGTGGCGAGCGCAGGGAGCTCCTGAGAGCGGTTTGTGCCGAAAGAAGCCCGGGACCGGCACTTAGCTTCGGAGAGCTGCGTATCTGCGTCTTCTGCGTGTCTTGCCGCTCTACACTCAGCAAAAAGCTTTTCCACCATATTTTGCAAGGAGAAACTCTGCCAGGAAAGAAAACATCCAAAATCTTGTTCTAAAGCTTGCACGGGGGTCTGCAAAGAGTTTGGCAAGAATGAAAGGTAGTTGTCCAAAACTCGTTCTTTTCCAATAGACTAACCATGGAAAAGGCAGGAGAGTGGTAAAGTACTGTTTTCTCTAAGTCTGAAGGCTGCCCACACTGTGCCTGTGTGCTGCAGCTTGCATCTTCGCCTTTGGGAAGCTGCCGCTCGCCGATTCTCCCGGAGGCGAAGAAGCGGCTTCTTCGCACACAGAGCATTGTGGCGAGCGCAGGGAGCTCCTGAGAGCGGTTTGTGCCGAAAGAAGCCCGGGACCGGCACTTAGCTTCGGAGAGCTGCGTATCTGCGTCTTCTGCGTGTCTTGCCGCTCTACACTCAGCAAAAAGCTTTTCCACCATATCTTGCAAGGAGAAACTCTGCCAGGAAAGGAAACATCCAAAATCTTGTTCTAAAGCTTGCACGGGGGTCTGCAAAGAGTTTGGCAAGAATGAAAGGTAGTTGTCCAAAACTCGTTCTTTTCCAATAGAATAACCATGGAAAAGGCAGGAGAGTGGTAAAGTACTGTTTTCTCTAAGTCTGAATGCTGCCCACACTGTGCCTGCGTGGTGTAGATTGCATCTTCGCCTTTGGGAAGCTGCCGCTCGCCGATTCTCCCGGAGGCGAAGAAGCGGCTTCTTCGCACACAGAGCATTGTGGCGAGCGCAGGGAGCTCCTGAGAGCGGTTTGTGCCGAAAGAAGCCCGGGACCGGCACTTAGCTTCAGAGAGCTGCGTATCTGCGTCTTCTGCGTGTCTTGCCGCTCTACACTCAGCAAAAAGCTTTTCCACCATATCTTGCAAGGAGAAACTCTGCCAGGAAAGGAAACATCCAAAATCTTGTTCTAAAGCTTGCACGGGGGTCTGCAAAGAGTTTGGCAAGAATGAAAGGTAGTTGTCCAAAACTCGTTCTTTTCCAATAGACTAACCATGGAAAAGGCAGGAGAGTGGTAAAGTACTGTTTTCTCTAAGTCTGAAGGCTGCCCACACTGTGCCTGTGCTGCAGCTTGCATCTTCGCCTTTGGGAAGCTGCCGCTCGCCGATTCTCCCGGAGGCGAAGAAGCGGCTTCTTCGCACACAGAGCATTGTGGCGAGCGCAGGGAGCTCCTGAGAGCGGTTTGTGCCGAAAGAAGCCCGGGACCGGCACTTAGCTTCGGAGAGCTGCGTATCGGCGTCTTCTGCGTGTCTTGCCGCTCTACACTCAGCAAAAAGCTTTTCCACCATATCTTGCAAGGAGAAACTCTGCCAGGAAAGAAAACATCCAAAATCTTGTTCTAAAGCTTGCACGGGGGTCTGCAAAGAGTTTAGCAAGAATGAAAGGTAGTTGTCCAAAACTCGTTCTTTTCCAATAGAATAACCATGGAAAAGGCAGGAGAGTGGTAAAGTACTGTTTTCTCTAAGTCTGAAGGCTGCCCACACTGTGCCTGCGTGCTGCAGCTTGCATCTTCGCCTTTGGGAAGCTGCCGCTCGCCGATTCTCCCGCAGGCAAAGAAGCGGCTTCTTCGCACACAGAGCATTGTGGCGAGCGCAGGGAGCTCCTGAGAGCGGTTTGTGCCGAAAGAAGCCCGGGACCAGCACTTAGCTTCGGAGAGCTGCGTATCTGCGTCTTCTGCGTGTCTTGCCGCTCTACACTCAGCAAAAAGCTTTTCCACCATATCTTGCAAGGAGAAACTCTGCCAGGAAAGAAAACATCCAAAATCTTGTTCTAAAGCTTGCACGGGGGTCTGCAAAGAGTTTGGCAAGAATGAAAGGTAGTTGTCCAAAACTCGTTCTTTTCCAATAGAATAACCATGGAAAAGGCAGGAGAGTGGTAAAGTACTGTTTTCTCTAAGTCTGAAGGCTGCCCACACTGTGCCTGCTTGGTGTAGATTGCATCTTCGCCTTTGGGAAGCTGCCGCTCGCCGATTCTCCCGGAGGCGAAGAAGCGGCTTCTTCGCACACAGAGCATTGTGGCGAGCGCAGGGAGCTCCTGAGAGCGGTTTGTGCCGAAAGAAGCCCGGGACCGGCACTTAGCTTCGGAGAGCTGCGTATCTGCGTCTTCTGCGTGTCTTGCCGCTCTACACTCAGCAAAAAGCTTTTCCACCATATTTTGCAAGGAGAAACTCTGCCAGGAAAGAAAACATCCAAAATCTTGTTCTAAGGCTTGCACGGGGGTCTGCAAAGAGTTTGGCAAGAATGAAAGGTAGTTGTCCAAAACTCGTTCTTTTCCAATAGAATAACCATGGAAAAGGCAGGAGAGTGGTAAAGTACTGTTTTCTCGAAGTCTGAAGGCTGCCCACACTGTGCCTGTGTGCTGCAGCTTGCATCTTTGCCTTTGGGAAGCTGCCGCTCGCCGATTCTCCCGGAGGCGAAGAAGCGGCTTCTTCGCACACAGAGCATTGTGGCGAGCGCAGGGAGCTCCTGAGAGCGGTTTGTGCCGAAAGAAGCCCGGGACCGGCACTTAGCTTCGGAGAGCTGCGTATCTGCGTCTTCTGCGTGTCTTGCCGCTCTACACTCAGCAAAAAGCTTTTCCACCATATTTTGCAAGGAGAAACTCTGCCAGGAAAGAAAACATCCAAAATCTTGTTCTAAAGCTTGCACGGGGGTCTGCAAAGAGTTTGGCAAGAATGAAAGGTAGTTGTCCAAAACTCGTTCTTTTCCAATAGACTAACCATGGAAAAGGCAGGAGAGTGATAAAGTACTGTTTTCTCTAAGTCTGAAGGCTGCCCACACTGTGCCTGTGTGCTGCAGCTTGCATCTTCGCCTTTGGGAAGCTGCCGCTCGCCGATTCTCCCGGAGGCGAAGAAGCGGCTTCTTCGCACACACAGCATTGTGGCGAGCGCAGGGAGCTCCTGAGAGCGGTTTGTGCCGAAAGAAGCCCGGGACCGGCACTTAGCTTCGGAGAGCTGCGTATCTGCGTCTTCTGCGTGTCTTGCCGCTCTACACTCAGCAAAAAGCTTTTCCAGCATATCTTGCAAGGAGAAACTCTGCCAGGAAAGAAAACATCCAAAATCTTGTTCTAAAGCTTGCACGGGGGTCTGCAAAGAGTTTGGCAAGAATGAAAGGTAGTTGTCCAAAACTCGTTCTTTTCCAATAGACTAACCATGGAAAAGGCAGGAGAGTGGTAAAGTACTGTTTTCTCTAAGTCTGAATGCTGCCCACACTGTGCCTGTGTGCTGCAGCTTGCATCTTCGCCTTTGGGAAGCTGCCGCTCGCCGATTCTCCCGGAGGCGAAGAAGCGGCTTCTTCTCACACAGAGCATTGTGGCGAGCGCAGGGAGCTCCTGAGAGCGGTTTGTGCCGAAAGAAGCCCGGGACCGGCACTTAGCTTCGGAGAGCTGCGTATCGGCGTCTTCTGCGTGTCTTGCCGCTCTACACTCAGCAAAAAGCTTTTCCAGCATATCTTGCAAGGAGAAACTCTGCCAGGAAAGAAAACATCCAAAATCTTGTTCTAAAGCTTGCACGGGGGTCTGCAAAGAGTTTGGCAAGAATGAAAGGTAGTTGTCCAAAACTCGTTCTTTTCCAATAGAATAACCATGGAAAAGGCAGGAGAGTGGTAAAGTACTGTTTTCTCTAAGTCTGAATGCTGCCCACACTGTGCCTGTGTGCTGCAGCTTGCATCTTCGCCTTTGGGAAGCTGCCGCTCGCCGATTCTCCCGGAGGCGAAGAAGCGGCTTCTTCTCACACAGAGCATTGTGGCGAGCGCAGGGAGCTCCTGAGAGCGGTTTGTGCCGAAAGAAGCCCGGGACCGGCACTTAGCTTCGGAGAGCTGCGCATCTGCGTCTTCTGCGTGTCTTGCCGCTCTACACTCAGCAAAAAGCTTTTCTACCATATCTTGCAAGGAGAAACTCTGCCAGGAAAGAAAACATCCAAAATCTTGTTCTAAAGCTTGCACGGGGGTCTGCAAAGAGTTTGGCAAGAATGAAAGGTAGTTGTCCAAAACTCGTTCTTTTCCAATAGACTAACCATGGAAAAGGCAGGAGAGTGGTAAAGTACTGTTTTCTCTAAGTCTGAAGGCTGCCCACACTGTGCCTGTGTGCTGCAGCTTGCATCTTCGCCTTTGGGAAGCTGCCGCTCGCCGATTCTCCCGCAGGCGAAGAAGCGGCTTCTTCGCACACAGAGCATTGTGGCGAGCGCAGGGAGCTCCTGAGAGCGGTTTGTGCCGAAAGAAGCCCGGGACCGGCACTTAGCTTCGGAGAGCTGCGTATCTGCGTCTTCTGCGTGTCTTGCCGCTCTACACTCAGCAAAAAGCTTTTCCAGCATATCTTGCAAAGAGAAACTCTGCCAGGAAAGAAAACATCCAAAATCTTGTTCTAAAGCTTGCACGCGGGTCTGCAAAGAGTTTGGCAAGAATGAAAGGTAGTTGTCCAAAACTCGTTCTTTTCCAATAGAATAACCATGGAAAAGGCAGGAGAGTGGTAAAGTACTGTTTTCTCTAAGTCTGAAGGCTGCCCACACTGTGCCTGTGTGCTGCAGCTTGCATCTTCGCCTTTGGGAAGCTGCCGCTCGCCGATTCTCCCGCAGGCGAAGAAGCGGCTTCTTCGCACACAGAGCATTGTGGCGAGCGCAGGGAGCTCCTGAGAGCGGTTTGTGCCGAAAGAAGCCCGGGACCGGCACTTAGCTTCGGAGAGCTGCGTATCTGCGTCTTCTGCGTGTCTTGCCGCTCTACACTCAGCAAAAAGCTTTTCCACCATATCTTGCAAGGAGAAACTCTGCCAGGAAAGAAAACATCCAAAATCTTGTTCTAAAGCTTGCACGGGGGTCTGCAAAGAGTTTGGCAAGAATGAAAGGTAGTTGTCCAAAACTCGTTCTTTTCCAATAGACTAACCATGGAAAAGGCAGGAGAGTGGTAAAGTACTGTTTTCTCTAAGTCTGAAGGCTGCCCACACTGTGCCTGTGTGCTGCAGCTTGCATCTTCGCCTTTGGGAAGCTGCCGCTCGCCGATTCTCCCGGAGGCGAAGAAGCGGCTTCTTCGCACACAGAGCATTGTGGCGAGCGCAGGGAGCTCCTGAGAGCGGTTTGTGCCGAAAGAAGCCCGGGACCGGCACTTAGCTTCGGAGAGCTGCGTATCGGCGTCTTCTGCGTGTCTTGCCGCTCTACACTCAGCAAAAAGCTTTTCCAGCATATCTTGCAAGGAGAAACTCTGCCAGGAAAGGAAACATCCAAAATCTTGTTCTAAAGCTTGCACGGGGGTCTGCAAAGAGTTTGGCAAGAATGAAAGGTAGTTGTCCAAAACTCGTTCTTTTCCAATAGAATAACCATGGAAAAGGCAGGAGAGTGGTAAAGTACTGTTTTCTCTAAGTCTGAAGGCTGCCCACACTGTGCCTGCGTGCCGCAGCTTGCATCTTCGCCTTTGGGAAGCTGCCGCTCGCCGATTCTCCCGGAGGCGAAGAAGCGGCTTCTTCGCACACAGAGCATTGTGGCGAGCGCAGGGAGCTCCTGAGAGCGGTTTGTGCCGAAAGAAGCCCGGGACCGGCACTTAGCTTCGGAGAGCTGCGTATCTGCGTCTTCTGCGTGTCTTGCCGCTCTACACTCAGCAAAAAGCTTTTCCACCATATCTTGCAAGGAGAAACTCTGCCAGGAAAGAAAACATCCAAAATCTTGTTCTAAGGCTTGCACGGGGGTCTGCAAAGAGTTTGGCAAGAATGAAAGGTAGTTGTCCAAAACTCGTTCTTTTCCAATAGACTAACCATGGAAAAGGCAGGAGAGTGGTAAAGTACTGTTTTCTCTAAGTCTGAAGGCTGCCCACACTGTGCCTGTGTGCTGCAGCTTGCATCTTCGCCTTTGGGAAGCTGCCGCTCGCCGATTCTCCCGGAGGCGAAGAAGCGGCTTCTTCGCACACAGAGCATTGTGGCGAGCGCAGGGAGCTCCTGAGAGCGGTTTGTGCCGAAAGAAGCCCGGGACCGGCACTTAGCTTCGGAGAGCTGCGTATCTGCGTCTTCTGCGTGTCTTGCCGCTCTACACTCAGCAAAAAGCTTTTCCACCATATCTTGCAAGGAGAAACTCTGCCAGGAAAGAAAACATCCAAAATCTTGTTCTAAAGCTTGCACGGGGGTCTGCAAAGAGTTTGGCAAGAATGAAAGGTAGTTGTCCAAAACTCGTTCTTTTCCAATAGACTAACCATGGAAAAGGCAGGAGAGTGGTAAAGTACTGTTTTCTCTAAGTCTGAATGCTGCCCACACTGTGCCTGTGTGCTGCAGCTTGCATCTTCGCCTTTGGGAAGCTGCCGCTCGCCGATTCTCCCGGAGGCGAAGAAGCGGCTTCTTCTCACACAGAGCATTGTGGCGAGCGCAGGGAGCTCCTGAGAGCGGTTTGTGCCGAAAGAAGCCCGGGACCGGCACTTAGCTTCGGAGAGCTGCGTATCGGCGTCTTCTGCGTGTCTTGCCGCTCTACACTCAGCAAAAAGCTTTTCCAGCATATCTTGCAAGGAGAAACTCTGCCAGGAAAGAAAACATCCAAAATCTTGTTCTAAAGCTTGCACGGGGGTCTGCAAAGAGTTTGGCAAGAATGAAAGGTAGTTGTCCAAAACTCGTTCTTTTCCAATAGAATAACCATGGAAAAGGCAGGAGAGTGGTAAAGTACTGTTTTCTCTAAGTCTGAATGCTGCCCACACTGTGCCTGCGTGGTGTAGCTTGCATCTTCGCCTTTGGGAAGCTGCCGCTCGCCGATTCTCCCGGAGGCGAAGAAGCGGCTTCTTCGCACACAGAGCATTGTGGCGAGCGCAGGGAGCTCCTGAGAGCGGTTTGTGCCGAAAGAAGCCCGGGACCGGCACTTAGCTTCGGAGAGCTGCGCATCTGCGTCTTCTGCGTGTCTTGCCGCTCTACACTCAGCAAAAAGCTTTTCTACCATATCTTGCAAGGAGAAACTCTGCCAGGAAAGAAAACATCCAAAATCTTGTTCTAAAGCTTGCACGGGGGTCTGCAAAGAGTTTGGCAAGAATGAAAGGTAGTTGTCCAAAACTCGTTCTTTTCCAATAGAATAACCATGGAAAAGGCAGGAGAGTGGTAAAGTACTGTTTTCTCTAAGTCTGAAGGCTGCCCACACTGTGCCTGTGTGCTGCAGCTTGCATCTTCGCCTTTGGGAAGCTGCCGCTCGCCGATTCTCCCGCAGGCGAAGAAGCGGCTTCTTCGCACACAGAGCATTGTGGCGAGCGCAGGGAGCTCCTGAGAGCGGTTTGTGCCGAAAGAAGCCCGGGACCGGCACTTAGCTTCGGAGAGCTGCGTATCTGCGTCTTCTGCGTGTCTTGCCGCTCTACACTCAGCAAAAAGCTTTTCTACCATATCTTGCAAGGAGAAACTCTGCCAGGAAAGAAAACATCCAAAATCTTGTTCTAAAGCTTGCACGGGGGTCTGCAAAGAGTTTGGCAAGAATGAAAGGTAGTTGTCCAAAACTCGTTCTTTTCCAATAGACTAACCATGGAAAAGGCAGGAGAGTGGTAAAGTACTGTTTTCTCTAAGTCTGAAGGCTGCCCACACTGTGCCTGTGTGCTGCAGCTTGCATCTTCGCCTTTGGGAAGCTGCCGCTCGCCGATTCTCCCGCAGGCGAAGAAGCGGCTTCTTCGCACACAGAGCATTGTGGCGAGCGCAGGGAGCTCCTGAGAGCGGTTTGTGCCGAAAGAAGCCCGGGACCGGCACTTAGCTTCGGAGAGCTGCGTATCGGCGTCTTCTGCGTGTCTTGCCGCTCTACACTCAGCAAAAAGCTTTTCCACCATATCTTGCAAGGAGAAACTCTGCCAGGAAAGGAAACATCCAAAATCTTGTTCTAAAGCTTGCACGGGGGTCTGCAAAGAGTTTGGCAAGAATGAAAGGTAGTTGTCCAAAACTCGTTCTTTTCCAATAGAATAACCATGGAAAAGGCAGGAGAGTGGTAAAGTACTGTTTTCTCTAAGTCTGAAGGCTGCCCACACTGTGCCTGCGTGCCGCAGCTTGCATCTTCGCCTTTGGGAAGCTGCCGCTCGCCGATTCTCCCGGAGGCGAAGAAGCCGCTTCTTCGCACACAGAGCATTGTGGCGAGCGCAGGGAGCTCCTGAGAGCGGTTTGTGCCGAAAGAAGCCCGGGACCGGCACTTAGCTTCGGAGAGCTGCGTATCTGCGTCTTCTGCGTGTCTTGCCGCTCTACACTCAGCAAAAAGCTTTTCCACCATATCTTGCAAGGAGAAACTCTGCCAGGAAAGAAAACATCCAAAATCTTGTTCTAAAGCTTGCACGGGGGTCTGCAAAGAGTTTGGCAAGAATGAAAGGTAGTTGTCCAAAACTCGTTCTTTTCCAATAGACTAACCATGGAAAAGGCAGGAGAGTGGTAAAGTACTGTTTTCTCTAAGTCTGAAGGCTGCCCACACTGTGCCTGTGTGCTGCAGCTTGCATCTTCGCCTTTGGGAAGCTGCCGCTCGCCGATTCTCCCGCAGGCGAAGAAGCGGCTTCTTCGCACACAGAGCATTGTGGCGAGCGCAGGGAGCTCCTGAGAGCGGTTTGTGCCGAAAGAAGCCCGGGACCGGCACTTAGCTTCGGAGAGCTGCGTATCTGCGTCTTCTGCGTGTCTTGCCGCTCTACACTCAGCAAAAAGCTTTTCCAGCATATCTTGCAAGGAGAAACTCTGCCAGGAAAGAAAACATCCAAAATCTTGTTCTAAAGCTTGCACGGGGGTCTGCAAAGAGTTTGGCAAGAATGAAAGGTAGTTGTCCAAAACTCGTTCTTTTCCAATAGACTAACCATGGAAAAGGCAGGAGAGTGGTAAAGTACTGTTTTCTCTAAGTCTGAATGCTGCCCACACTGTGCCTGTGTGCTGCAGCTTGCATCTTCGCCTTTGGGAAGCTGCCGCTCGCCGATTCTCCCGGAGGCGAAGAAGCGGCTTCTTCTCACACAGAGCATTGTGGCGAGCGCAGGGAGCTCCTGAGAGCGGTTTGTGCCGAAAGAAGCCCGGGACCGGCACTTAGCTTCGGAGAGCTGCGTATCGGCGTCTTCTGCGTGTCTTGCCGCTCTACACTCAGCAAAAAGCTTTTCCAGCATATCTTGCAAGGAGAAACTCTGCCAGGAAAGAAAACATCCAAAATCTTGTTCTAAAGCTTGCACGGGGGTCTGCAAAGAGTTTGGCAAGAATGAAAGGTAGTTGTCCAAAACTCGTTCTTTTCCAATAGAATAACCATGGAAAAGGCAGGAGAGTGGTAAAGTACTGTTTTCTCTAAGTCTGAATGCTGCCCACACTGTGCCTGCGTGTGTAGATTGCATCTTCGCCTTTGGGAAGCTGCCGCTCGCCGATTCTCCCGGAGGCGAAGAAGCGGCTTCTTCGCACACAGAGCATTGTGGCGAGCGCAGGGAGCTCCTGAGAGCGGTTTGTGCCGAAAGAAGCCCGGGACCGGCACTTAGCTTCGGAGAGCTGTGCATCTGCGTCTTCTGCGTGTCTTGCCGCTCTACACTCAGCAAAAAGCTTTTCTACCATATCTTGCAAGGAGAAACTCTGCCAGGAAAGAAAACATCCAAAATCTTGTTCTAAAGCTTGCACGGGGGTCTGCAAAGAGTTTGGCAAGAATGAAAGGTAGTTGTCCAAAACTCGTTCTTTTCCAATAGAATAACCATGGAAAAGGCAGGAGAGTGGTAAAGTACTGTTTTCTCTAAGTCTGAAGGCTGCCCACACTGTGCCTGTGTGCTGCAGCTTGCATCTTCGCCTTTGGGAAGCTGCCGCTCGCCGATTCTCCCGCAGGCGAAGAAGCGGCTTCTTCGCACACAGAGCATTGTGGCGAGCGCAGGGAGCTCCTGAGAGCGGTTTGTGCCGAAAGAAGCCCGGGACCGGCACTTAGCTTCGGAGAGCTGCGTATCTGCGTCTTCTGCGTGTCTTGCCGCTCTACACTCAGCAAAAAGCTTTTCCAGCATATCTTGCAAAGAGAAACTCTGCCAGGAAAGAAAACATCCAAAATCTTGTTCTAAAGCTTGCACGCGGGTCTGCAAAGAGTTTGGCAAGAATGAAAGGTAGTTGTCCAAAACTCGTTCTTTTCCAATAGAATAACCATGGAAAAGGCAGGAGAGTGGTAAAGTACTGTTTTCTCTAAGTCTGAATGCTGCCCACACTGTGCCTGTGTACTGCAGCTTGCATCTTCGCCTTTGGGAAGCTGCCGCTCGCCGATTCTCCCGGAGGCGAAGAAGCGGCTTCTTCGCACACAGAGCATTGTGGCGAGCGCAGGGAGCTCCTGAGAGCGGTTTGTGCCGAAAGAAGCCCGGGACCGGCACTTAGCTTCGGAGAGCTGCGTATCTGCGTCTTCTGCGTGTCTTGCCGCTCTACACTCAGCAAAAAGCTTTTCCACCATATCTTGCAAGGAGAAACTCTGCCAGGAAAGAAAACATCCAAAATCTTGTTCTAAAGCTTGCACGGGGGTCTGCAAAGAGTTTGGCAAGAATGAAAGGTAGTTGTCCAAAACTCGTTCTTTTCCAATAGACTAACCATGGAAAAGGCAGGAGAGTGGTAAAGTACTGTTTTCTCTAAGTCTGAAGGCTGCCCACACTGTGCCTGTGTGCTGCAGCTTGCATCTTCGCCTTTGGGAAGCTGCCGCTCGCCGATTCTCCCGGAGGCGAAGAAGCGGCTTCTTCGCACACAGAGCATTGTGGCGAGCGCAGGGAGCTCCTGAGAGCGGTTTGTGCCGAAAGAAGCCCGGGACCGGCACTTAGCTTCGGAGAGCTGCGTATCGGCGTCTTCTGCGTGTCTTGCCGCTCTACACTCAGCAAAAAGCTTTTCCACCATATCTTGCAAGGAGAAACTCTGCCAGGAAAGGAAACATCCAAAATCTTGTTCTAAAGCTTGCACGGGGGTCTGCAAAGAGTTTGGCAAGAATGAAAGGTAGTTGTCCAAAACTCGTTCTTTTCCAATAGAATAACCATGGAAAAGGCAGGAGAGTGGTAAAGTACTGTTTTCTCTAAGTCTGAAGGCTGCCCACACTGTGCCTGCGTGCCGCAGCTTGCATCTTCGCCTTTGGGAAGCTGCCGCTCGCCGATTCTCCCGGAGGCGAAGAAGCGGCTTCTTCGCACACAGAGCATTGTGGCGAGCGCAGGGAGCTCCTGAGAGCGGTTTGTGCCGAAAGAAGCCCGGGACCGGCACTTAGCTTCGGAGAGCTGCGTATCTGCGTCTTCTGCGTGTCTTGCCGCTCTACACTCAGCAAAAAGCTTTTCCAGCATATCTTGCAAGGAGAAACTCTGCCAGGAAAGAAAACATCCAAAATCTTGTTCTAAGGCTTGCACGGGGGTCTGCAAAGAGTTTGGCAAGAATGAAAGGTAGTTGTCCAAAACTCGTTCTTTTCCAATAGACTAACCATGGAAAAGGCAGGAGAGTGGTAAAGTACTGTTTTCTCTAAGTCTGAAGGCTGCCCACACTGTGCCTGTGTGCTGCAGCTTGCATCTTCGCCTTTGGGAAGCTGCCGCTCGCCGATTCTCCCGCAGGCGAAGAAGCGGCTTCTTCGCACACAGAGCATTGTGGCGAGCGCAGGGAGCTCCTGAGAGCGGTTTGTGCCGAAAGAAGCCCGGGACCGGCACTTAGCTTCGGAGAGCTGCGTATCTGCGTCTTCTGCGTGTCTTGCCGCTCTACACTCAGCAAAAAGCTTTTCTACCATATCTTGCAAGGAGAAACTCTGCCAGGAAAGAAAACATCCAAAATCTTGTTCTAAAGCTTGCACGGGGGTCTGCAAAGAGTTTGGCAAGAATGAAAGGTAGTTGTCCAAAACTCGTTCTTTTCCAATAGACTAACCATGGAAAAGGCAGGAGAGTGGTAAAGTACTGTTTTCTCTAAGTCTGAAGGCTGCCCACACTGTGCCTGTGTGCTGCAGCTTGCATCTTCGCCTTTGGGAAGCTGCCGCTCGCCGATTCTCCCGCAGGCGAAGAAGCGGCTTCTTCGCACACAGAGCATTGTGGCGAGCGCAGGGAGCTCCTGAGAGCGGTTTGTGCCGAAAGAAGCCCGGGACCGGCACTTAGCTTCGGAGAGCTGCGTATCGGCGTCTTCTGCGTGTCTTGCCGCTCTACACTCAGCAAAAAGCTTTTCCACCATATCTTGCAAGGAGAAACTCTGCCAGGAAAGGAAACATCCAAAATCTTGTTCTAAAGCTTGCACGGGGGTCTGCAAAGAGTTTGGCAAGAATGAAAGGTAGTTGTCCAAAACTCGTTCTTTTCCAATAGAATAACCATGGAAAAGGCAGGAGAGTGGTAAAGTACTGTTTTCTCTAAGTCTGAAGGCTGCCCACACTGTGCCTGCGTGCCGCAGCTTGCATCTTCGCCTTTGGGAAGCTGCCGCTCGCCGATTCTCCCGGAGGCGAAGAAGCGGCTTCTTCGCACACAGAGCATTGTGGCGAGCGCAGGGAGCTCCTGAGAGCGGTTTGTGCCGAAAGAAGCCCGGGACCGGCACTTAGCTTCGGAGAGCTGCGTATCTGCGTCTTCTGCGTGTCTTGCCGCTCTACACTCAGCAAAAAGCTTTTCCACCATATCTTGCAAGGAGAAACTCTGCCAGGAAAGAAAACATCCAAAATCTTGTTCTAAAGCTTGCACGGGGGTCTGCAAAGAGTTTGGCAAGAATGAAAGGTAGTTGTCCAAAACTCGTTCTTTTCCAATAGACTAACCATGGAAAAGGCAGGAGAGTGGTAAAGTACTGTTTTCTCTAAGTCTGAAGGCTGCCCACACTGTGCCTGTGTGCTGCAGCTTGCATCTTCGCCTTTGGGAAGCTGCCGCTCGCCGATTCTCCCGGAGGCGAAGAAGCGGCTTCTTCGCACACAGAGCATTGTGGCGAGCGCAGGGAGCTCCTGAGAGCGGTTTGTGCCGAAAGAAGCCCGGGACCGGCACTTAGCTTCGGAGAGCTGCGTATCTGCGTCTTCTGCGTGTCTTGCCGCTCTACACTCAGCAAAAAGCTTTTCCACCATATTTTGCAAGGAGAAACTCTGCCAGGAAAGAAAACATCCAAAATCTTGTTCTAAAGCTTGCACGGGGGTCTGCAAAGAGTTTGGCAAGAATGAAAGGTAGTTGTCCAAAACTCGTTCTTTTCCAATAGAATAACCATGGAAAAGGCAGGAGAGTGGTAAAGTACTGTTTTCTCTAAGTCTGAATGCTGCCCACACTGTGCCTGTGTACTGCAGCTTGCATCTTCGCCTTTGGGAAGCTGCCGCTCGCCGATTCTCCCGCAGGCGAAGAAGCGGCTTCTTCGCACACAGAGCATTGTGGCGAGCGCAGGGAGCTCCTGAGAGCGGTTTGTGCCGAAAGAAGCCCGGGACCGGCACTTAGCTTCGGAGAGCTGCGTATCTGCGTCTTCTGCGTGTCTTGCCGCTCTACACTCAGCAAAAAGCTTTTCCACCATATCTTGCAAGGAGAAACTCTGCCAGGAAAGAAAACATCCAAAATCTTGTTCTAAAGCTTGCACGGGGGTCTGCAAAGAGTTTGGCAAGAATGAAAGGTAGTTGTCCAAAACTCGTTCTTTTCCAATAGAATAACCATGGAAAAGGCAGGAGAGTGGTAAAGTACTGTTTTCTCTAAGTCTGAAGGCTGCCCACACTGTGCCTGTGTGCTGCAGCTTGCATCTTCGCCTTTGGGAAGCTGCCGCTCGCCGATTCTCCCGGAGGCGAAGAAGCGGCTTCTTCGCACACAGAGCATTGTGGCGAGCGCAGGGAGCTCCTGAGAGCGGTTTGTGCCGAAAGAAGCCCGGGACCGGCACTTAGCTTCGGAGAGCTGCGTATCTGCGTCTTCTGCGTGTCTTGCCGCTCTACACTCAGCAAAAAGCTTTTCCACCATATTTTGCAAGGAGAAACTCTGCCAGGAAAGAAAACATCCAAAATCTTGTTCTAAGGCTTGCACGGGGGTCTGCAAAGAGTTTGGCAAGAATGAAAGGTAGTTGTCCAAAACTCGTTCTTTTCCAATAGACTAACCATGGAAAAGGCAGGAGAGTGGTAAAGTACTGTTTTCTCTAAGTCTGAAGGCTGCCCACACTGTGCCTGTGTGCTGCAGCTTGCATCTTTGCCTTTGGGAAGCTGCCGCTCGCCGATTCTCCCGGAGGCGAAGAAGCGGCTTCTTCGCACACAGAGCATTGTGGCGAGCGCAGGGAGCTCCTGAGAGCGGTTTGTGCCGAAAGAAGCCCGGGACCGGCACTTAGCTTCGGAGAGCTGCGTATCTGCGTCTTCTGCGTGTCTTGCCGCTCTACACTCAGCAAAAAGCTTTTCCAGCATATCTTGCAAGGAGAAACTCTGCCAGGAAAGGAAACATCCAAAATCTTGTTCTAAAGCTTGCACGGGGGTCTGCAAAGAGTTTGGCAAGAATGAAAGGTAGTTGTCCAAAACTCGTTCTTTTCCAATAGACTAACCATGGAAAAGGCAGGAGAGTGGTAAAGTACTGTTTTCTCTAAGTCTGAAGGCTGCCCACACTGTGCCTGTGTGCTGCAGCTTGCATCTTCGCCTTTGGGAAGCTGCCGCTCGCCGATTCTCCCGCAGGCGAAGAAGCGGCTTCTTCGCACACAGAGCATTGTGGCGAGCGCAGGGAGCTCCTGAGAGCGGTTTGTGCCGAAAGAAGCCCGGGACCGGCACTTAGCTTCGGAGAGCTGCGTATCGGCGTCTTCTGCGTGTCTTGCCGCTCTACACTCAGCAAAAAGCTTTTCCACCATATCTTGCAAGGAGAAACTCTGCCAGGAAAGAAAACATCCAAAATCTTGTTCTAAAGCTTGCACGGGGGTCTGCAAAGAGTTTGGCAAGAATGAAAGGTAGTTGTCCAAAACTCGTTCTTTTCCAATAGAATAACCATGGAAAAGGCAGGAGAGTGGTAAAGTACTGTTTTCTCTAAGTCTGAAGGCTGCCCACACTGTGCCTGCGTGCTGCAGCTTGCATCTTCGCCTTTGGGAAGCTGCCGCTCGCCGATTCTCCCGCAGGCGAAGAAGCGGCTTCTTCGCACACAGAGCATTGTGGCGAGCGCAGGGAGCTCCTGAGAGCGGTTTGTGCCGAAAGAAGCCCGGGACCGGCACTTAGCTTCGGAGAGCTGCGTATCTGCGTCTTCTGCGTGTCTTGCCGCTCTACACTCAGCAAAAAGCTTTTCCAGCATATCTTGCAAGGAGAAACTCTGCCAGGAAAGAAAACATCCAAAATCTTGTTCTAAAGCTTGCACGGGGGTCTGCAAAGAGTTTGGCAAGAATGAAAGGTAGTTGTCCAAAACTCGTTCTTTTCCAATAGAATAACCATGGAAAAGGCAGGAGAGTGGTAAAGTACTGTTTTCTCTAAGTCTGAAGGCTGCCCACACTGTGCCTGTGTGCTGCAGCTTGCATCTTCGCCTTTGGGAAGCTGCCGCTCGCCGATTCTCCCGGAGGCGAAGAAGCGGCTTCTTCGCACACAGAGCATTGTGGCGAGCGCAGGGAGCTCCTGAGAGCGGTTTGTGCCGAAAGAAGCCCGGGACCGGCACTTAGCTTCGGAGAGCTGCGTATCTGCGTCTTCTGCGTGTCTTGCCGCTCTACACTCAGCAAAAAGCTTTTCCACCATATTTTGCAAGGAGAAACTCTGCCAGGAAAGAAAACATCCAAAATCTTGTTCTAAGGCTTGCACGGGGGTCTGCAAAGAGTTTGGCAAGAATGAAAGGTAGTTGTCCAAAACTCGTTCTTTTCCAATAGAATAACCATGGAAAAGGCAGGAGAGTGGTAAAGTACTGTTTTCTCGAAGTCTGAAGGCTGCCCACACTGTGCCTGTGTGCTGCAGCTTGCATCTTTGCCTTTGGGAAGCTGCCGCTCGCCGATTCTCCCGGAGGCGAAGAAGCCGCTTCTTCGCACACAGAGCATTGTGGCGAGCGCAGGGAGCTCCTGAGAGCGGTTTGTGCCGAAAGAAGCCCGGGACCGGCACTTAGCTTCGGAGAGCTGCGTATCTGCGTCTTCTGCGTGTCTTGCCGCTCTACACTCAGCAAAAAGCTTTTCCACCATATTTTGCAAGGAGAAACTCTGCCAGGAAAGAAAACATCCAAAATCTTGTTCTAAAGCTTGCACGGGGGTCTGCAAAGAGTTTGGCAAGAATGAAAGGTAGTTGTCCAAAACTCGTTCTTTTCCAATAGACTAACCATGGAAAAGGCAGGAGAGTGATAAAATACTGTTTTCTCTAAGTCTGAAGGCTGCCCACACTGTGCCTGTGTGCTGCAGCTTGCATCTTCGCCTTTGGGAAGCTGCCGCTCGCCGATTCTCCCGGAGGCGAAGAAGCGGCTTCTTCGCACACAGAGCATTGTGGCGAGCGCAGGGAGCTCCTGAGAGCGGTTTGTGCCGAAAGAAGCCCGGGACCGGCACTTAGCTTCGGAGAGCTGCGTATCGGCGTCTTCTGCGTGTCTTGCCGCTCTACACTCAGCAAAAAGCTTTTCCACCATATCTTGCAAGGAGAAACTCTGCCAGGAAAGAAAACATCCAAAATCTTGTTCTAAAGCTTGCACGGGGGTCTGCAAAGAGTTTGGCAAGAATGAAAGGTAGTTGTCCAAAACTCGTTCTTTTCCAATAGAATAACCATGGAAAAGGCAGGAGAGTGGTAAAGTACTGTTTTCTCTAAGTCTGAAGGCTGCCCACACTGTGCCTGCGTGCTGCAGCTTGCATCTTCGCCTTTGGGAAGCTGCCGCTCGCCGATTCTCCCGCAGGCGAAGAAGCGGCTT
This sequence comes from Molothrus aeneus, assembly GCF_037042795.1. Classification (NCBI taxonomy): domain Eukaryota; kingdom Metazoa; phylum Chordata; class Aves; order Passeriformes; family Icteridae; genus Molothrus; species Molothrus aeneus. Next base: position 174,119 of record NW_027098796.1, read on the forward strand.
CTTCGCACACAGAGCATTGTGGCGAGCGCAGGGAGCTCCTGAGAGCGGTTTGTGCCGAAAGAAGCCCGGGACCGGCACTTAGCTTCGGAGAGCTGCGTATCTGCGTCTTCTGCGTGTCTTGCCGCTCTACACTCAGCAAAAAGCTTTTCCACCATATCTTGCAAGGAGAAACTCTGCCAGGAAAGAAAACATCCAAAATCTTGTTCTAAAGCTTGCACGGGGGTCTGCAAAGAGTTTGGCAAGAATGAAAGGTAGTTGTCCAAAACTCGTTCTTTTCCAATAGAATAACCATGGAAAAGGCAGGAGAGTGGTAAAGTACTGTTTTCTCTAAGTCTGAAGGCTGCCCACACTGTGCCTGTGTGCTGCAGCTTGCATCTTCGCCTTTGGGAAGCTGCCGCTCGCCGATTCTCCCGGAGGCGAAGAAGCGGCTTCTTCGCACACAGAGCATTGTGGCGAGCGCAGGGAGCTCCTGAGAGCGGTTTGTGCCGAAAGAAGCCCGGGACCGGCACTTAGCTTCGGAGAGCTGCGTATCTGCGTCTTCTGCGTGTCTTGCCGCTCTACACTCAGCAAAAAGCTTTTCCACCATATTTTGCAAGGAGAAACTCTGCCAGGAAAGAAAACATCCAAAATCTTGTTCTAAGGCTTGCACGGGGGTCTGCAAAGAGTTTGGCAAGAATGAAAGGTAGTTGTCCAAAACTCGTTCTTTTCCAATAGAATAACCATGGAAAAGGCAGGAGAGTGGTAAAGTACTGTTTTCTCGAAGTCTGAAGGCTGCCCACACTGTGCCTGTGTGCTGCAGCTTGCATCTTCGCCTTTGGGAAGCTGCTGCTCGCCGATTCTCCCGCAGGCGAAGAAGCGGCTTCTTCGCACACAGAGCATTGTGGCGAGCGCAGGGAGCTCCTGAGAGCGGTTTGTGCCGAAAGAAGCCCGGGACCGGCACTTAGCTTCGGAGAGCTGCGTATCTGCGTCTTCTGCGTGTCTTGCCGCTCTACACTCAGCAAAAAGCTTTTCCACCATATCTTGCAAGGAGAAACTCTGCCAGGAAAGAAAACATCCAAAATCTTGTTCTAAAGCTTGCACGGGGGTCTGCAAAGAGTTTGGCAAGAATGAAAGGTAGTTGTCCAAAACTCGTTCTTTTCCAATAGACTAACCATGGAAAAGGCAGGAGAGTGATAAAGTACTGTTTTCTCTAAGTCTGAAGGCTGCCCACACTGTGCCTGTGTGCTGCAGCTTGCATCTTCGCCTTTGGGAAGCTGCCGCTCGCCGATTCTCCCGGAGGCGAAGAAGCGGCTTCTTCGCACACAGAGCATTGTGGCGAGCGCAGGGAGCTCCTGAGAGCGGTTTGTGCCGAAAGAAGCCCGGGACCGGCACTTAGCTTCGGAGAGCTGCGTATCTGCGTCTTCTGCGTGTCTTGCCGCTCTACACTCAGCAAAAAGCTTTTCCACCATATCTTGCAAGGAGAAACTCTGCCAGGAAAGAAAACATCCAAAATCTTGTTCTAAAGCTTGCACGGGGGTCTGCAAAGAGTTTGGCAAGAATGAAAGGTAGTTGTCCAAAACTCGTTCTTTTCCACTAGACTAACCATGGAAAAGGCAGGAGAGTGGTAAAGTACTGTTTTCTCTAAGTCTGAATGCTGCCCACACTGTGCCTGTGTGCTGCAGCTTGCATCTTCGCCTTTGGGAAGCTGCCGCTCGCCGATTCTCCCGGAGGCGAAGAAGCGGCTTCTTCTCACACAGAGCATTGTGGCGAGCGCAGGGAGCTCCTGAGAGCGGTTTGTGCCGAAAGAAGCCCGGGACCGGCACTTAGCTTCGGAGAGCTGCGTATCTGCGTCTTCTGCGTGTCTTGCCGCTCTACACTCAGCAAAAAGCTTTTCCAGCATATCTTGCAAGGAGAAACTCTGCCAGGAAAGAAAACATCCAAAATCTTGTTCTAAAGCTTGCACGGGGGTCTGCAAAGAGTTTGGCAAGAATGAAAGGTAGTTGTCCAAAACTCGTTCTTTTCCAATAGAATAACCATGGAAAAGGCAGGAGAGTGGTAAAGTACTGTTTTCTCTAAGTCTGAAGGCTGCCCACACTGTGCCTGTGTGCTGCAGCTTGCATCTTCGCCTTTGGGAAGCTGCCGCTCGCCGATTCTCCCGCAGGCGAAGAAGCGGCTTCTTCGCACACAGAGCATTGTGGCGAGCGCAGGGAGCTCCTGAGAGCGGTTTGTGCCGAAAGAAGCCCGGGACCGGCACTTAGCTTCGGAGAGCTGCGTATCTGCGTCTTCTGCGTGTCTTGCCGCTCTACACTCAGCAAAAAGCTTTTCTACCATATCTTGCAAGGAGAAACTCTGCCAGGAAAGAAAACATCCAAAATCTTGTTCTAAAGCTTGCACGGGGGTCTGCAAAGAGTTTGGCAAGAATGAAAGGTAGTTGTCCAAAACTCGTTCTTTTCCAATAGACTAACCATGGAAAAGGCAGGAGAGTGGTAAAGTACTGTTTTCTCTAAGTCTGAAGGCTGCCCACACTGTGCCTGTGTGCTGCAGCTTGCATCTTCGCCTTTGGGAAGCTGCCGCTCGCCGATTCTCCCGCAGGCGAAGAAGCGGCTTCTTCGCACACAGAGCATTGTGGCGAGCGCAGGGAGCTCCTGAGAGCGGTTTGTGCCGAAAGAAGCCCGGGACCGGCACTTAGCTTCGGAGAGCTGCGTATCGGCGTCTTCTGCGTGTCTTGCCGCTCTACACTCAGCAAAAAGCTTTTCCACCATATCTTGCAAGGAGAAACTCTGCCAGGAAAGGAAACATCCAAAATCTTGTTCTAAAGCTTGCACGGGGGTCTGCAAAGAGTTTGGCAAGAATGAAAGGTAGTTGTCCAAAACTCGTTCTTTTCCAATAGACTAACCATGGAAAAGGCAGGAGAGTGGTAAAGTACTGTTTTCTCTAAGTCTGAAGGCTGCCCACACTGTGCCTGCGTGCCGCAGCTTGCATCTTCGCCTTTGGGAAGCTGCCGCTCGCCGATTCTCCCGGAGGCGAAGAAGCCGCTTCTTCGCACACAGAGCATTGTGGCGAGCGCAGGGAGCTCCTGAGAGCGGTTTGTGCCGAAAGAAGCCCGGGACCGGCACTTAGCTTCGGAGAGCTGCGTATCTGCGTCTTCTGCGTGTCTTGCCGCTCTACACTCAGCAAAAAGCTTTTCCACCATATTTTGCAAGGAGAAACTCTGCCAGGAAAGAAAACATCCAAAATCTTGTTCTAAAGCTTGCACGGGGGTCTGCAAAGAGTTTGGCAAGAATGAAAGGTAGTTGTCCAAAACTCGTTCTTTTCCAATAGAATAACCATGGAAAAGGCAGGAGAGTGGTAAAGTACTGTTTTCTCTAAGTCTGAATGCTGCCCACACTGTGCCTGTGTACTGCAGCTTGCATCTTCGCCTTTGGGAAGCTGCCGCTCGCCGATTCTCCCGGAGGCGAAGAAGCGGCTTCTTCGCACACAGAGCATTGTGGCGAGCGCAGGGAGCTCCTGAGAGCGGTTTGTGCCGAAAGAAGCCCGGGACCGGCACTTAGCTTCGGAGAGCTGCGTATCTGCGTCTTCTGCGTGTCTTGCCGCTCTACACTCAGCAAAAAGCTTTTCCAGCATATCTTGCAAGGAGAAACTCTGCCAGGAAAGGAAACATCCAAAATCTTGTTCTAAAGCTTGCACGGGGGTCTGCAAAGAGTTTGGCAAGAATGAAAGGTAGTTGTCCAAAACTCGTTCTTTTCCAATAGACTAACCATGGAAAAGGCAGGAGAGTGGTAAAGTACTGTTTTCTCTAAGTCTGAAGGCTGCCCACACTGTGCCTGTGTGCTGCAGCTTGCATCTTCGCCTTTGGGAAGCTGCCGCTCGCCGATTCTCCCGGAGGCGAAGAAGCGGCTTCTTCGCACACAGAGCATTGTGGCGAGCGCAGGGAGCTCCTGAGAGCGGTTTGTGCCGAAAGAAGCCCGGGACCGGCACTTAGCTTCGGAGAGCTGCGTATCTGCGTCTTCTGCGTGTCTTGCCGCTCTACACTCAGCAAAAAGCTTTTCCACCATATCTTGCAAGGAGAAACTCTGCCAGGAAAGAAAACATCCAAAATCTTGTTCTAAAGCTTGCACGGGGGTCTGCAAAGAGTTTGGCAAGAATGAAAGGTAGTTGTCCAAAACTCGTTCTTTTCCAATAGAATAACCATGGAAAAGGCAGGAGAGTGGTAAAGTACTGTTTTCTCTAAGTCTGAAGGCTGCCCACACTGTGCCTGCGTGCTGCAGCTTGCATCTTCGCCTTTGGGAAGCTGCCGCTCGCCGATTCTCCCGCAGGCGAAGAAGCGGCTTCTTCGCACACAGAGCATTGTGGCGAGCGCAGGGAGCTCCTGAGAGCGGTTTGTGCCGAAAGAAGCCCGGGACCGGCACTTAGCTTCGGAGAGCTGCGTATCTGCGTCTTCTGCGTGTCTTGCCGCTCTACACTCAGCAAAAAGCTTTTCCAGCATATCTTGCAAGGAGAAACTCTGCCAGGAAAGAAAACATCCAAAATCTTGTTCTAAAGCTTGCACGGGGGTCTGCAAAGAGTTTGGCAAGAATGAAAGGTAGTTGTCCAAAACTCGTTCTTTTCCAATAGAATAACCATGGAAAAGGCAGGAGAGTGGTAAAGTACTGTTTTCTCGAAGTCTGAAGGCTGCCCACACTGTGCCTGTGTGCTGCAGCTTGCATCTTCGCCTTTGGGAAGCTGCCGCTCGCCGATTCTCCCGGAGGCGAAGAAGCGGCTTCTTCGCACACAGAGCATTGTGGCGAGCGCAGGGAGCTCCTGAGAGCGGTTTGTGCCGAAAGAAGCCCGGGACCGGCACTTAGCTTCGGAGAGCTGCGTATCTGCGTCTTCTGCGTGTCTTGCCGCTCTACACTCAGCAAAAAGCTTTTCCACCATATTTTGCAAGGAGAAACTCTGCCAGGAAAGAAAACATCCAAAATCTTGTTCTAAGGCTTGCACGGGGGTCTGCAAAGAGTTTGGCAAGAATGAAAGGTAGTTGTCCAAAACTCGTTCTTTTCCAATAGAATAACCATGGAAAAGGCAGGAGAGTGGTAAAGTACTGTTTTCTCGAAGTCTGAAGGCTGCCCACACTGTGCCTGTGTGCTGCAGCTTGCATCTTTGCCTTTGGGAAGCTGCCGCTCGCCGATTCTCCCGGAGGCGAAGAAGCGGCTTCTTCGCACACAGAGCATTGTGGCGAGCGCAGGGAGCTCCTGAGAGCGGTTTGTGCCGAAAGAAGCCCGGGACCGGCACTTAGCTTCGGAGAGCTGCGTATCTGCGTCTTCTGCGTGTCTTGCCGCTCTACACTCAGCAAAAAGCTTTTCCACCATATCTTGCAAGGAGAAACTCTGCCAGGAAAGAAAACATCCAAAATCTTGTTCTAAAGCTTGCACGGGGGTCTGCAAAGAGTTTGGCAAGAATGAAAGGTAGTTGTCCAAAACTCGTTCTTTTCCAATAGACTAACCATGGAAAAGGCAGGAGAGTGGTAAAGTACTGTTTTCTCTAAGTCTGAAGGCTGCCCACACTGTGCCTGTGTGCTGCAGCTTGCATCTTCGCCTTTGGGAAGCTGCCGCTCGCCGATTCTCCCGCAGGCGAAGAAGCGGCTTCTTCGCACACAGAGCATTGTGGCGAGCGCAGGGAGCTCCTGAGAGCGGTTTGTGCCGAAAGAAGCCCGGGACCGGCACTTAGCTTCGGAGAGCTGCGTATCTGCGTCTTCTGCGTGTCTTGCCGCTCTACACTCAGCAAAAAGCTTTTCCACCATATCTTGCAAGGAGAAACTCTGCCAGGAAAGAAAACATCCAAAATCTTGTTCTAAAGCTTGCACGGGGGTCTGCAAAGAGTTTGGCAAGAATGAAAGGTAGTTGTCCAAAACTCGTTCTTTTCCAATAGACTAACCATGGAAAAGGCAGGAGAGTGGTAAAGTACTGTTTTCTCGAAGTCTGAAGGCTGCCCACACTGTGCCTGTGTGCTGCAGCTTGCATCTTCGCCTTTGGGAAGCTGCCGCTCGCCGATTCTCCCGCAGGCGAAGAAGCGGCTTCTTCGCACACAGAGCATTGTGGCGAGCGCAGGGAGCTCCTGAGAGCGGTTTGTGCCGAAAGAAGCCCGGGACCGGCACTTAGCTTCGGAGAGCTGCGTATCTGCGTCTTCTGCGTGTCTTGCCGCTCTACACTCAGCAAAAAGCTTTTCCACCATATCTTGCAAGGAGAAACTCTGCCAGGAAAGAAAACATCCAAAATCTTGTTCTAAAGCTTGCACGGGGGTCTGCAAAGAGTTTGGCAAGAATGAAAGGTAGTTGTCCAAAACTCGTTCTTTTCCAATAGAATAACCATGGAAAAGGCAGGAGAGTGGTAAAGTACTGTTTTCTCTAAGTCTGAATGCTGCCCACACTGTGCCTGTGTGCTGCAGCTTGCATCTTCGCCTTTGGGAAGCTGCCGCTCGCCGATTCTCCCGGAGGCGAAGAAGCGGCTTCTTCGCACACAGAGCATTGTGGCGAGCGCAGGGAGCTCCTGAGAGCGGTTTGTGCCGAAAGAAGCCCGGGACCGGCACTTAGCTTCGGAGAGCTGCGTATCTGCGTCTTCTGCGTGTCTTGCCGCTCTACACTCAGCAAAAAGCTTTTCCACCATATCTTGCAAGGAGAAACTCTGCCAGGAAAGAAAACATCCAAAATCTTGTTCTAAAGCTTGCACGGGGGTCTGCAAAGAGTTTGGCAAGAATGAAAGGTAGTTGTCCAAAACTCGTTCTTTTCCAATAGAATAACCATGGAAAAGGCAGGAGAGTGGTAAAGTACTGTTTTCTCTAAGTCTGAAGGCTGCCCACACTGTGCCTGTGTGCTGCAGCTTGCATCTTCGCCTTTGGGAAGCTGCCGCTCGCCGATTCTCCCGCAGGCGAAGAAGCGGCTTCTTCGCACACAGAGCATTGTGGCGAGCGCAGGGAGCTCCTGAGAGCGGTTTGTGCCGAAAGAAGCCCGGGACCGGCACTTAGCTTCGGAGAGCTGCGTATCTGCGTCTTCTGCGTGTCTTGCCGCTCTACACTCAGCAAAAAGCTTTTCCAGCATATCTTGCAAGGAGAAACTCTGCCAGGAAAGAAAACATCCAAAATCTTGTTCTAAGGCTTGCACGGGGGTCTGCAAAGAGTTTGGCAAGAATGAAAGGTAGTTGTCCAAAACTCGTTCTTTTCCAATAGACTAACCATGGAAAAGGCAGGAGAGTGGTAAAGTACTGTTTTCTCTAAGTCTGAAGGCTGCCCACACTGTGCCTGTGTGCTGCAGCTTGCATCTTTGCCTTTGGGAAGCTGCCGCTCGCCGATTCTCCCGGAGGCGAAGAAGCGGCTTCTTCGCACACAGAGCATTGTGGCGAGCGCAGGGAGCTCCTGAGAGCGGTTTGTGCCGAAAGAAGCCCGGGACCGGCACTTAGCTTCGGAGAGCTGCGTATCTGCGTCTTCTGCGTGTCTTGCCGCTCTACACTCAGCAAAAAGCTTTTCCACCATATCTTGCAAGGAGAAACTCTGCCAGGAAAGAAAACATCCAAAATCTTGTTCTAAAGCTTGCACGGGGGTCTGCAAAGAGTTTGGCAAGAATGAAAGGTAGTTGTCCAAAACTCGTTCTTTTCCAATAGACTAACCATGGAAAAGGCAGGAGAGTGGTAAAGTACTGTTTTCTCTAAGTCTGAAGGCTGCCCACACTGTGCCTGTGTGCTGCAGCTTGCATCTTCGCCTTTGGGAAGCTGCCGCTCGCCGATTCTCCCGGAGGCGAAGAAACGGCTTCTTCGCACACAGAGCATTGTGGCGAGCGCAGGGAGCTCCTGAGAGCGGTTTGTGCCGAAAGAAGCCCGGGACCGGCACTTAGCTTCGGAGAGCTGCGTATCTGCGTCTTCTGCGTGTCTTGCCGCTCTACACTCAGCAAAAAGCTTTTCCAGCATATCTTGCAAGGAGAAACTCTGCCAGGAAAGAAAACATCCAAAATCTTGTTCTAAAGCTTGCACGGGGGTCTGCAAAGAGTTTGGCAAGAATGAAAGGTAGTTGTCCAAAACTCGTTCTTTTCCAATAGAATAACCATGGAAAAGGCAGGAGAGTGGTAAAGTACTGTTTTCTCTAAGTCTGAAGGCTGCCCACACTGTGCCTGTGTGCTGCAGCTTGCATCTTCGCCTTTGGGAAGCTGCCGCTCGCCGATTCTCCCGCAGGCGAAGAAGCGGCTTCTTCGCACACAGAGCATTGTGGCGAGCGCAGGGAGCTCCTGAGAGCGGTTTGTGCCGAAAGAAGCCCGGGACCGGCACTTAGCTTCGGAGAGCTGCGTATCTGCGTCTTCTGCGTGTCTTGCCGCTCTACACTCAGCAAAAAGCTTTTCCACCATATCTTGCAAGGAGAAACTCTGCCAGGAAAGAAAACATCCAAAATCTTGTTCTAAAGCTTGCACGGGGGTCTGCAAAGAGTTTGGCAAGAATGAAAGGTAGTTGTCCAAAACTCGTTCTTTTCCAATAGACTAACCATGGAAAAGGCAGGAGAGTGGTAAAGTACTGTTTTCTCTAAGTCTGAAGGCTGCCCACACTGTGCCTGTGTGCTGCAGCTTGCATCTTCGCCTTTGGGAAGCTGCCGCTCGCCGATTCTCCCGGAGGCGAAGAAGCGGCTTCTTCGCACACAGAGCATTGTGGCGAGCGCAGGGAGCTCCTGAGAGCGGTTTGTGCCGAAAGAAGCCCGGGACCGGCACTTAGCTTCGGAGAGCTGCGTATCTGCGTCTTCTGCGTGTCTTGCCGCTCTACACTCAGCAAAAAGCTTTTCCACCATATCTTGCAAGGAGAAACTCTGCCAGGAAAGAAAACATCCAAAATCTTGTTCTAAAGCTTGCACGGGGGTCTGCAAAGAGTTTGGCAAGAATGAAAGGTAGTTGTCCAAAACTCGTTCTTTTCCAATAGAATAACCATGGAAAAGGCAGGAGAGTGGTAAAGTACTGTTTTCTCTAAGTCTGAATGCTGCCCACACTGTGCCTGCGTGGTGTAGATTGCATCTTCGCCTTTGGGAAGCTGCCGCTCGCCGATTCTCCCGGAGGCGAAGAAGCGGCTTCTTCGCACACAGAGCATTGTGGCGAGCGCAGGGAGCTCCTGAGAGCGGTTTGTGCCGAAAGAAGCCCGGGACCGGCACTTAGCTTCGGAGAGCTGCGTATCTGCGTCTTCTGCGTGTCTTGCCGCTCTACACTCAGCAAAAAGCTTTTCTACCATATCTTGCAAGGAGAAACTCTGCCAGGAAAGAAAACATCCAAAATCTTGTTCTAAAGCTTGCACGGGGGTCTGCAAAGAGTTTGGCAAGAATGAAAGGTAGTTGTCCAAAACTCGTTCTTTTCCAATAGAATAACCATGGAAAAGGCAGGAGAGTGGTAAAGTACTGTTTTCTCTAAGTCTGAAGGCTGCCCACACTGTGCCTGTGTGCTGCAGCTTGCATCTTCGCCTTTGGGAAGCTGCCGCTCGCCGATTCTCCCGCAGGCGAAGAAGCGGCTTCTTCGCACACAGAGCATTGTGGCGAGCGCAGGGAGCTCCTGAGAGCGGTTTGTGCCGAAAGAAGCCCGGGACCGGCACTTAGCTTCGGAGAGCTGCGTATCTGCGTCTTCTGCGTGTCTTGCCGCTCTACACTCAGCAAAAAGCTTTTCCAGCATATCTTGCAAAGAGAAACTCTGCCAGGAAAGAAAACATCCAAAATCTTGTTCTAAAGCTTGCACGGGGGTCTGCAAAGAGTTTGGCAAGAATGAAAGGTAGTTGTCCAAAACTCGTTCTTTTCCAATAGAATAACCATGGAAAAGGCAGGAGAGTGGTAAAGTACTGTTTTCTCTAAGTCTGAAGGCTGCCCACACTGTGCCTGTGTGCTGCAGCTTGCATCTTCGCCTTTGGGAAGCTGCCGCTCGCCGATTCTCCCGCAGGCGAAGAAGCGGCTTCTTCGCACACAGAGCATTGTGGCGAGCGCAGGGAGCTCCTGAGAGCGGTTTGTGCCGAAAGAAGCCCGGGACCGGCACTTAGCTTCGGAGAGCTGCGTATCTGCGTCTTCTGCGTGTCTTGCCGCTCTACACTCAGCAAAAAGCTTTTCCACCATATCTTGCAAGGAGAAACTCTGCCAGGAAAGAAAACATCCAAAATCTTGTTCTAAAGCTTGCACGGGGGTCTGCAAAGAGTTTGGCAAGAATGAAAGGTAGTTGTCCAAAACTCGTTCTTTTCCAATAGACTAACCATGGAAAAGGCAGGAGAGTGGTAAAGTACTGTTTTCTCTAAGTCTGAAGGCTGCCCACACTGTGCCTGTGTGCTGCAGCTTGCATCTTCGCCTTTGGGAAGCTGCCGCTCGCCGATTCTCCCGGAGGCGAAGAAGCGGCTTCTTCGCACACAGAGCATTGTGGCGAGCGCAGGGAGCTCCTGAGAGCGGTTTGTGCCGAAAGAAGCCCGGGACCGGCACTTAGCTTCGGAGAGCTGCGTATCGGCGTCTTCTGCGTGTCTTGCCGCTCTACACTCAGCAAAAAGCTTTTCCGCCATATCTTGCAAGGAGAAACTCTGCCAGGAAAGGAAACATCCAAAATCTTGTTCTAAAGCTTGCACGGGGGTCTGCAAAGAGTTTGGCAAGAATGAAAGGTAGTTGTCCAAAACTCGTTCTTTTCCAATAGAATAACCATGGAAAAGGCAGGAGAGTGGTAAAGTACTGTTTTCTCTAAGTCTGAAGGCTGCCCACACTGTGCCTGCGTGCCGCAGCTTGCATCTTCGCCTTTGGGAAGCTGCCGCTCGCCGATTCTCCCGGAGGCGAAGAAGCGGCTTCTTCGCACACAGAGCATTGTGGCGAGCGCAGGGAGCTCCTGAGAGCGGTTTGTGCCGAAAGAAGCCCGGGACCGGCACTTAGCTTCGGAGAGCTGCGTATCTGCGTCTTCTGCGTGTCTTGCCGCTCTACACTCAGCAAAAAGCTTTTCCAGCATATCTTGCAAGGAGAAACTCTGCCAGGAAAGAAAACATCCAAAATCTTGTTCTAAAGCTTGCACGGGGGTCTGCAAAGAGTTTGGCAAGAATGAAAGGTAGTTGTCCAAAACTCGTTCTTTTCCAATAGAATAACCATGGAAAAGGCAGGAGAGTGGTAAAGTACTGTTTTCTCTAAGTCTGAATGCTGCCCACACTGTGCCTGCGTGGTGTAGATTGCATCTTCGCCTTTGGGAAGCTGCCGCTCGCCGATTCTCCCGCAGGCGAAGAAGCGGCTTCTTCGCACACAGAGCATTGTGGCGAGCGCAGGGAGCTCCTGAGAGCGGTTTGTGCCGAAAGAAGCCCGGGACCGGCACTTAGCTTCGGAGAGCTGCGTATCTGCGTCTTCTGCGTGTCTTGCCGCTCTACACTCAGCAAAAAGCTTTTCTACCATATCTTGCAAGGAGAAACTCTGCCAGGAAAGAAAACATCCAAAATCTTGTTCTAAAGCTTGCACGGGGGTCTGCAAAGAGTTTGGCAAGAATGAAAGGTAGTTGTCCAAAACTCGTTCTTTTCCAATAGAATAACCATGGAAAAGGCAGGAGAGTGGTAAAGTACTGTTTTCTCTAAGTCTGAAGGCTGCCCACACTGTGCCTGCGTGGTGTAGATTGCATCTTCGCCTTTGGGAAGCTGCCGCTCGCCGATTCTCCCGGAGGCGAAGAAGCGGCTTCTTCGCACACAGAGCATTGTGGCGAGCGCAGGGAGCTCCTGAGAGCGGTTTGTGCCGAAAGAAGCCCGGGACCGGCACTTAGCTTCGGAGAGCTGCGTATCTGCGTCTTCTGCGTGTCTTGCCGCTCTACACTCAGCAAAAAGCTTTTCCAGCATATCTTGCAAGGAGAAACTCTGCCAGGAAAGAAAACATCCAAAATCTTGTTCTAAAGCTTGCACGGGGGTCTGCAAAGAGTTTGGCAAGAATGAAAGGTAGTTGTCCAAAACTCGTTCTTTTCCAATAGACTAACCATGGAAAAGGCAGGAGAGTGGTAAAGTACTGTTTTCTCTAAGTCTGAAGGCTGCCCACACTGTGCCTGTGTGCTGCAGCTTGCATCTTCGCCTTTGGGAAGCTGCCGCTCGCCGATTCTCCCGGAGGCGAAGAAGCGGCTTCTTCGCACACAGAGCATTGTGGCGAGCGCAGGGAGCTCCTGAGAGCGGTTTGTGCCGAAAGAAGCCCGGGACCGGCACTTAGCTTCGGAGAGCTGCGTATCTGCGTCTTCTGCGTGTCTTGCCGCTCTACACTCAGCAAAAAGCTTTTCCACCATATCTTGCAAGGAGAAACTCTGCCAGGAAAGAAAACATCCAAAATCTTGTTCTAAAGCTTGCACGGGGGTCTGCAAAGAGTTTGGCAAGAATGAAAGGTAGTTGTCCAAAACTCGTTCTTTTCCAATAGACTAACCATGGAAAAGGCAGGAGAGTGGTAAAGTACTGTTTTCTCTAAGTCTGAAGGCTGCCCACACTGTGCCTGTGTGCTGCAGCTTGCATCTTCGCCTTTGGGAAGCTGCCGCTCGCCGATTCTCCCGGAGGCGAAGAAACGGCTTCTTCGCACACAGAGCATTGTGGCGAGCGCAGGGAGCTCCTGAGAGCGGTTTGTGCCGAAAGAAGCCCGGGACCGGCACTTAGCTTCGGAGAGCTGCGTATCTGCGTCTTCTGCGTGTCTTGCCGCTCTACACTCAGCAAAAAGCTTTTCCACCATATCTTGCAAGGAGAAACTCTGCCAGGAAAGGAAACATCCAAAATCTTGTTCTAAAGCTTGCACGGGGGTCTGCAAAGAGTTTGGCAAGAATGAAAGGTAGTTGTCCAAAACTCGTTCTTTTCCAATAGAATAACCATGGAAAAGGCAGGAGAGTGGTAAAGTACTGTTTTCTCTAAGTCTGAAGGCTGCCCACACTGTGCCTGTGTGCTGCAGCTTGCATCTTCGCCTTTGGGAAGCTGCCGCTCGCCGATTCTCCCGCAGGCGAAGAAGCGGCTTCTTCGCACACAGAGCATTGTGGCGAGCGCAGGGAGCTCCTGAGAGCGGTTTGTGCCGAAAGAAGCCCGGGACCGGCACTTAGCTTCGGAGAGCTGCGTATCTGCGTCTTCTGCGTGTCTTGCCGCTCTACACTCAGCAAAAAGCTTTTCTACCATATCTTGCAAGGAGAAACTCTGCCAGGAAAGAAAACATCCAAAATCTTGTTCTAAAGCTTGCACGGGGGTCTGCAAAGAGTTTGGCAAGAATGAAAGGTAGTTGTCCAAAACTCGTTCTTTTCCAATAGAATAACCATGGAAAAGGCAGGAGAGTGGTAAAGTACTGTTTTCTCTAAGTCTGAAGGCTGCCCACACTGTGCCTGTGTGCTGCAGCTTGCATCTTCGCCTTTGGGAAGCTGCCGCTCGCCGATTCTCCCGCAGGCGAAGAAGCGGCTTCTTCGCACACAGAGCATTGTGGCGAGCGCAGGGAGCTCCTGAGAGCGGTTTGTGCCGAAAGAAGCCCGGGACCGGCACTTAGCTTCGGAGAGCTGCGTATCTGCGTCTTCTGCGTGTCTTGCCGCTCTACACTCAGCAAAAAGCTTTTCCAGCATATCTTGCAAAGAGAAACTCTGCCAGGAAAGAAAACATCCAAAATCTTGTTCTAAAGCTTGCACGCGGGTCTGCAAAGAGTTTGGCAAGAATGAAAGGTAGTTGTCCAAAACTCGTTCTTTTCCAATAGAATAACCATGGAAAAGGCAGGAGAGTGGTAAAGTACTGTTTTCTCTAAGTCTGAAGGCTGCCCACACTGTGCCTGTGTGCTGCAGCTTGCATCTTCGCCTTTGGGAAGCTGCCGCTCGCCGATTCTCCCGCAGGCGAAGAAGCGGCTTCTTCGCACACAGAGCATTGTGGCGAGCGCAGGGAGCTCCTGAGAGCGGTTTGTGCCGAAAGAAGCCCGGGACCGGCACTTAGCTTCGGAGAGCTGCGTATCTGCGTCTTCTGCGTGTCTTGCCGCTCTACACTCAGCAAAAAGCTTTTCCACCATATCTTGCAAGGAGAAACTCTGCCAGGAAAGAAAACATCCAAAATCTTGTTCTAAAGCTTGCACGGGGGTCTGCAAAGAGTTTGGCAAGAATGAAAGGTAGTTGTCCAAAACTCGTTCTTTTCCAATAGACTAACCATGGAAAAGGCAGGAGAGTGGTAAAGTACTGTTTTCTCTAAGTCTGAAGGCTGCCCACACTGTGCCTGTGTGCTGCAGCTTGCATCTTCGCCTTTGGGAAGCTGCCGCTCGCCGATTCTCCCGCAGGCGAAGAAGCGGCTTCTTCGCACACAGAGCATTGTGGCGAGCGCAGGGAGCTCCTGAGAGCGGTTTGTGCCGAAAGAAGCCCGGGACCGGCACTTAGCTTCGGAGAGCTGCGTATCGGCGTCTTCTGCGTGTCTTGCCGCTCTACACTCAGCAAAAAGCTTTTCCGCCATATCTTGCAAGGAGAAACTCTGCCAGGAAAGGAAACATCCAAAATCTTGTTCTAAAGCTTGCACGGGGGTCTGCAAAGAGTTTGGCAAGAATGAAAGGTAGTTGTCCAAAACTCGTTCTTTTCCAATAGAATAACCATGGAAAAGGCAGGAGAGTGGTAAAGTACTGTTTTCTCTAAGTCTGAAGGCTGCCCACACTGTGCCTGCGTGCCGCAGCTTGCATCTTCGCCTTTGGGAAGCTGCCGCTCGCCGATTCTCCCGGAGGCGAAGAAGCGGCTTCTTCGCACACAGAGCATTGTGGCGAGCGCAGGGAGCTCCTGAGAGCGGTTTGTGCCGAAAGAAGCCCGGGACCGGCACTTAGCTTCGGAGAGCTGCGTATCTGCGTCTTCTGCGTGTCTTGCCGCTCTACACTCAGCAAAAAGCTTTTCCACCATATCTTGCAAGGAGAAACTCTGCCAGGAAAGAAAACATCCAAAATCTTGTTCTAAAGCTTGCACGCGGGTCTGCAAAGAGTTTGGCAAGAATGAAAGGTAGTTGTCCAAAACTCGTTCTTTTCCAATAGACTAACCATGGAAAAGGCAGGAGAGTGGTAAAGTACTGTTTTCTCTAAGTCTGAAGGCTGCCCACACTGTGCCTGTGTGCTGCAGCTTGCATCTTCGCCTTTGGGAAGCTGCCGCTCGCCGATTCTCCCGGAGGCGAAGAAGCGGCTTCTTCGCACACAGAGCATTGTGGCGAGCGCAGGGAGCTCCTGAGAGCGGTTTGTGCCGAAAGAAGCCCGGGACCGGCACTTAGCTTCGGAGAGCTGCGTATCTGCGTCTTCTGCGTGTCTTGCCGCTCTACACTCAGCAAAAAGCTTTTCCACCATATTTTGCAAGGAGAAACTCTGCCAGGAAAGAAAACATCCAAAATCTTGTTCTAAAGCTTGCACGGGGGTCTGCAAAGAGTTTGGCAAGAATGAAAGGTAGTTGTCCAAAACTCGTTCTTTTCCAATAGAATAACCATGGAAAAGGCAGGAGAGTGGTAAAGTACTGTTTTCTCTAAGTCTGAATGCTGCCCACACTGTGCCTGTGTGCTGCAGCTTGCATCTTCGCCTTTGGGAAGCTGCCGCTCGCCGATTCTCCCGGAGGCGAAGAAGCGGCTTCTTCGCACACAGAGCATTGTGGCGAGCGCAGGGAGCTCCTGAGAGCGGTTTGTGCCGAAAGAAGCCCGGGACCGGCACTTAGCTTCGGAGAGCTGCGTATCGGCGTCTTCTGCGTGTCTTGCCGCTCTACACTCAGCAAAAAGCTTTTCCACCATATTTTGCAAGGAGAAACTCTGCCAGGAAAGAAAACATCCAAAATCTTGTTCTAAAGCTTGCACGGGGGTCTGCAAAGAGTTTGGCAAGAATGAAAGGTAGTTGTCCAAAACTCGTTCTTTTCCAATAGAATAACCATGGAAAAGGCAGGAGAGTGGTAAAGTACTGTTTTCTCTAAGTCTGAATGCTGCCCACACTGTGCCTGCGTGCTGCAGCTTGCATCTTCGCCTTTGGGAAGCTGCCGCTCGCCGATTCTCCCGCAGGCGAAGAAGCGGCTTCTTCGCACACACAGCATTGTGGCGAGCGCAGGGAGCTCCTGAGAGCGGTTTGTGCCGAAAGAAGCCCGGGACCGGCACTTAGCTTCGGAGAGCTGCGTATCTGCGTCTTCTGCGTGTCTTGCCGCTCTACACTCAGCAAAAAGCTTTTCCAGCATATCTTGCAAGGAGAAACTCTGCCAGGAAAGAAAACATCCAAAATCTTGTTCTAAAGCTTGCACGGGGGTCTGCAAAGAGTTTGGCAAGAATGAAAGGTAGTTGTCCAAAACTCGTTCTTTTCCAATAGACTAACCATGGAAAAGGCAGGAGAGTGGTAAAGTACTGTTTTCTCTAAGTCTGAAGGCTGCCCACACTGTGCCTGTGTGCTGCAGCTTGCATCTTCGCCTTTGGGAAGCTGCCGCTCGCCGATTCTCCCGGAGGCGAAGAAGCGGCTTCTTCGCACACAGAGCATTGTGGCGAGCGCAGGGAGCTCCTGAGAGCGGTTTGTGCCGAAAGAAGCCCGGGACCGGCACTTAGCTTCGGAGAGCTGCGTATCTGCGTCTTCTGCGTGTCTTGCCGCTCTACACTCAGCAAAAAGCTTTTCCACCATATCTTGCAAGGAGAAACTCTGCCAGGAAAGAAAACATCCAAAATCTTGTTCTAAAGCTTGCACGGGGGTCTGCAAAGAGTTTGGCAAGAATGAAAGGTAGTTGTCCAAAACTCGTTCTTTTCCAATAGAATAACCATGGAAAAGGCAGGAGAGTGGTAAAGTACTGTTTTCTCTAAGTCTGAATGCTGCCCACACTGTGCCTGCGTGGTGTAGATTGCATCTTCGCCTTTGGGAAGCTGCCGCTCGCCGATTCTCCCGGAGGCGAAGAAGCGGCTTCTTCGCACACAGAGCATTGTGGCGAGCGCAGGGAGCTCCTGAGAGCGGTTTGTGCCGAAAGAAGCCCGGGACCGGCACTTAGCTTCGGAGAGCTGCGTATCTGCGTCTTCTGCGTGTCTTGCCGCTCTACACTCAGCAAAAAGCTTTTCTACCATATCTTGCAAGGAGAAACTCTGCCAGGAAAGAAAACATCCAAAATCTTGTTCTAAAGCTTGCACGGGGGTCTGCAAAGAGTTTGGCAAGAATGAAAGGTAGTTGTCCAAAACTCGTTCTTTTCCAATAGAATAACCATGGAAAAGGCAGGAGAGTGGTAAAGTACTGTTTTCTCTAAGTCTGAAGGCTGCCCACACTGTGCCTGTGTGCTGCAGCTTGCATCTTCGCCTTTGGGAAGCTGCCGCTCGCCGATTCTCCCGCAGGCGAAGAAGCGGCTTCTTCGCACACAGAGCATTGTGGCGAGCGCAGGGAGCTCCTGAGAGCGGTTTGTGCCGAAAGAAGCCCGGGACCGGCACTTAGCTTCGGAGAGCTGCGTATCTGCGTCTTCTGCGTGTCTTGCCGCTCTACACTCAGCAAAAAGCTTTTCCAGCATATCTTGCAAAGAGAAACTCTGCCAGGAAAGAAAACATCCAAAATCTTGTTCTAAAGCTTGCACGCGGGTCTGCAAAGAGTTTGGCAAGAATGAAAGGTAGTTGTCCAAAACTCGTTCTTTTCCAATAGAATAACCATGGAAAAGGCAGGAGAGTGGTAAAGTACTGTTTTCTCTAAGTCTGAAGGCTGCCCACACTGTGCCTGTGTGCTGCAGCTTGCATCTTCGCCTTTGGGAAGCTGCCGCTCGCCGATTCTCCCGCAGGCGAAGAAGCGGCTTCTTCGCACACAGAGCATTGTGGCGAGCGCAGGGAGCTCCTGAGAGCGGTTTGTGCCGAAAGAAGCCCGGGACCGGCACTTAGCTTCGGAGAGCTGCGTATCTGCGTCTTCTGCGTGTCTTGCCGCTCTACACTCAGCAAAAAGCTTTTCCAGCATATCTTGCAAGGAGAAACTCTGCCAGGAAAGAAAACATCCAAAATCTTGTTCTAAAGCTTGCACGGGGGTCTGCAAAGAGTTTGGCAAGAATGAAAGGTAGTTGTCCAAAACTCGTTCTTTTCCAATAGACTAACCATGGAAAAGGCAGGAGAGTGGTAAAGTACTGTTTTCTCTAAGTCTGAAGGCTGCCCACACTGTGCCTGTGTGCTGCAGCTTGCATCTTCGCCTTTGGGAAGCTGCCGCTCGCCGATTCTCCCGGAGGCGAAGAAGCGGCTTCTTCGCACACAGAGCATTGTGGCGAGCGCAGGGAGCTCCTGAGAGCGGTTTGTGCCGAAAGAAGCCCGGGACCGGCACTTAGCTTCGGAGAGCTGCGTATCGGCGTCTTCTGCGTGTCTTGCCGCTCTACACTCAGCAAAAAGCTTTTCCGCCATATCTTGCAAGGAGAAACTCTGCCAGGAAAGGAAACATCCAAAATCTTGTTCTAAAGCTTGCACGGGGGTCTGCAAAGAGTTTGGCAAGAATGAAAGGTAGTTGTCCAAAACTCGTTCTTTTCCAATAGAATAACCATGGAAAAGGCAGGAGAGTGGTAAAGTACTGTTTTCTCTAAGTCTGAAGGCTGCCCACACTGTGCCTGCGTGCCGCAGCTTGCATCTTCGCCTTTGGGAAGCTGCCGCTCGCCGATTCTCCCGGAGGCGAAGAAGCGGCTTCTTCGCACACAGAGCATTGTGGCGAGCGCAGGGAGCTCCTGAGAGCGGTTTGTGCCGAAAGAAGCCCGGGACCGGCACTTAGCTTCGGAGAGCTGCGTATCTGCGTCTTCTGCGTGTCTTGCCGCTCTACACTCAGCAAAAAGCTTTTCCAGCATATCTTGCAAGGAGAAACTCTGCCAGGAAAGAAAACATCCAAAATCTTGTTCTAAAGCTTGCACGGGGGTCTGCAAAGAGTTTGGCAAGAATGAAAGGTAGTTGTCCAAAACTCGTTCTTTTCCAATAGAATAACCATGGAAAAGGCAGGAGAGTGGTAAAGTACTGTTTTCTCTAAGTCTGAAGGCTGCCCACACTGTGCCTGCGTGCCGCAGCTTGCATCTTCGCCTTTGGGAAGCTGCCGCTCGCCGATTCTCCCGGAGGCGAAGAAGCGGCTTCTTCGCACACAGAGCATTGTGGCGAGCGCAGGGAGCTCCTGAGAGCGGTTTGTGCCGAAAGAAGCCCGGGACCGGCACTTAGCTTCGGAGAGCTGCGTATCTGCGTCTTCTGCGTGTCTTGCCGCTCTACACTCAGCAAAAAGCTTTTCCAGCATATCTTGCAAGGAGAAACTCTGCCAGGAAAGAAAACATCCAAAATCTTGTTCTAAAGCTTGCACGGGGGTCTGCAAAGAGTTTGGCAAGAATGAAAGGTAGTTGTCCAAAACTCGTTCTTTTCCAATAGAATAACCATGGAAAAGGCAGGAGAGTGGTAAAGTACTGTTTTCTCTAAGTCTGAATGCTGCCCACACTGTGCCTGCGTGGTGTAGATTGCATCTTCGCCTTTGGGAAGCTGCCGCTCGCCGATTCTCCCGCAGGCGAAGAAGCGGCTTCTTCGCACACAGAGCATTGTGGCGAGCGCAGGGAGCTCCTGAGAGCGGTTTGTGCCGAAAGAAGCCCGGGACCGGCACTTAGCTTCGGAGAGCTGCGTATCTGCGTCTTCTGCGTGTCTTGCCGCTCTACACTCAGCAAAAAGCTTTTCTACCATATCTTGCAAGGAGAAACTCTGCCAGGAAAGAAAACATCCAAAATCTTGTTCTAAAGCTTGCACGGGGGTCTGCAAAGAGTTTGGCAAGAATGAAAGGTAGTTGTCCAAAACTCGTTCTTTTCCAATAGAATAACCATGGAAAAGGCAGGAGAGTGGTAAAGTACTGTTTTCTCTAAGTCTGAAGGCTGCCCACACTGTGCCTGCGTGCCGCAGCTTGCATCTTCGCCTTTGGGAAGCTGCCGCTCGCCGATTCTCCCGGAGGCGAAGAAGCGGCTTCTTCGCACACAGAGCATTGTGGCGAGCGCAGGGAGCTCCTGAGAGCGGTTTGTGCCGAAAGAAGCCCGGGACCGGCACTTAGCTTCGGAGAGCTGCGTATCTGCGTCTTCTGCGTGTCTTGCCGCTCTACACTCAGCAAAAAGCTTTTCCAGCATATCTTGCAAGGAGAAACTCTGCCAGGAAAGAAAACATCCAAAATCTTGTTCTAAAGCTTGCACGGGGGTCTGCAAAGAGTTTGGCAAGAATGAAAGGTAGTTGTCCAAAACTCGTTCTTTTCCAATAGACTAACCATGGAAAAGGCAGGAGAGTGGTAAAGTACTGTTTTCTCTAAGTCTGAAGGCTGCCCACACTGTGCCTGTGTGCTGCAGCTTGCATCTTCGCCTTTGGGAAGCTGCCGCTCGCCGATTCTCCCGGAGGCGAAGAAGCGGCTTCTTCGCACACAGAGCATTGTGGCGAGCGCAGGGAGCTCCTGAGAGCGGTTTGTGCCGAAAGAAGCCCGGGACCGGCACTTAGCTTCGGAGAGCTGCGTATCTGCGTCTTCTGCGTGTCTTGCCGCTCTACACTCAGCAAAAAGCTTTTCCACCATATCTTGCAAGGAGAAACTCTGCCAGGAAAGAAAACATCCAAAATCTTGTTCTAAAGCTTGCACGGGGGTCTGCAAAGAGTTTGGCAAGAATGAAAGGTAGTTGTCCAAAACTCGTTCTTTTCCAATAGACTAACCATGGAAAAGGCAGGAGAGTGGTAAAGTACTGTTTTCTCTAAGTCTGAAGGCTGCCCACACTGTGCCTGTGTGCTGCAGCTTGCATCTTCGCCTTTGGGAAGCTGCCGCTCGCCGATTCTCCCGGAGGCGAAGAAACGGCTTCTTCGCACACAGAGCATTGTGGCGAGCGCAGGGAGCTCCTGAGAGCGGTTTGTGCCGAAAGAAGCCCGGGACCGGCACTTAGCTTCGGAGAGCTGCGTATCTGCGTCTTCTGCGTGTCTTGCCGCTCTACACTCAGCAAAAAGCTTTTCCACCATATCTTGCAAGGAGAAACTCTGCCAGGAAAGGAAACATCCAAAATCTTGTTCTAAAGCTTGCACGGGGGTCTGCAAAGAGTTTGGCAAGAATGAAAGGTAGTTGTCCAAAACTCGTTCTTTTCCAATAGAATAACCATGGAAAAGGCAGGAGAGTGGTAAAGTACTGTTTTCTCTAAGTCTGAAGGCTGCCCACACTGTGCCTGTGTGCTGCAGCTTGCATCTTCGCCTTTGGGAAGCTGCCGCTCGCCGATTCTCCCGGAGGCGAAGAAGCGGCTTCTTCGCACACAGAGCATTGTGGCGAGCGCAGGGAGCTCCTGAGAGCGGTTTGTGCCGAAAGAAGCCCGGGACCGGCACTTAGCTTCGGAGAGCTGCGTATCTGCGTCTTCTGCGTGTCTTGCCGCTCTACACTCAGCAAAAAGCTTTTCTACCATATCTTGCAAGGAGAAACTCTGCCAGGAAAGAAAACATCCAAAATCTTGTTCTAAAGCTTGCACGGGGGTCTGCAAAGAGTTTGGCAAGAATGAAAGGTAGTTGTCCAAAACTCGTTCTTTTCCAATAGAATAACCATGGAAAAGGCAGGAGAGTGGTAAAGTACTGTTTTCTCTAAGTCTGAATGCTGCCCACACTGTGCCTGCGTGCTGCAGCTTGCATCTTCGCCTTTGGGAAGCTGCCGCTCGCCGATTCTCCCGCAGGCGAAGAAGCGGCTTCTTCGCACACACAGCATTGTGGCGAGCGCAGGGAGCTCCTGAGAGCGGTTTGTGCCGAAAGAAGCCCGGGACCGGCACTTAGCTTCGGAGAGCTGCGTATCTGCGTCTTCTGCGTGTCTTGCCGCTCTACACTCAGCAAAAAGCTTTTCCAGCATATCTTGCAAGGAGAAACTCTGCCAGGAAAGAAAACATCCAAAATCTTGTTCTAAAGCTTGCACGGGGGTCTGCAAAGAGTTTGGCAAGAATGAAAGGTAGTTGTCCAAAACTCGTTCTTTTCCAATAGACTAACCATGGAAAAGGCAGGAGAGTGGTAAAGTACTGTTTTCTCTAAGTCTGAAGGCTGCCCACACTGTGCCTGTGTGCTGCAGCTTGCATCTTCGCCTTTGGGAAGCTGCCGCTCGCCGATTCTCCCGGAGGCGAAGAAGCGGCTTCTTCGCACACAGAGCATTGTGGCGAGCGCAGGGAGCTCCTGAGAGCGGTTTGTGCCGAAAGAAGCCCGGGACCGGCACTTAGCTTCGGAGAGCTGCGTATCTGCGTCTTCTGCGTGTCTTGCCGCTCTACACTCAGCAAAAAGCTTTTCCACCATATTTTGCAAGGAGAAACTCTGCCAGGAAAGAAAACATCCAAAATCTTGTTCTAAAGCTTGCACGGGGGTCTGCAAAGAGTTTGGCAAGAATGAAAGGTAGTTGTCCAAAACTCGTTCTTTTCCAATAGAATAACCATGGAAAAGGCAGGAGAGTGGTAAAGTACTGTTTTCTCTAAGTCTGAATGCTGCCCACACTGTGCCTGTGTACTGCAGCTTGCATCTTCGCCTTTGGGAAGCTGCCGCTCGCCGATTCTCCCGGAGGCGAAGAAGCGGCTTCTTCGCACACAGAGCATTGTGGCGAGCGCAGGGAGCTCCTGAGAGCGGTTTGTGCCGAAAGAAGCCCGGGACCGGCACTTAGCTTCGGAGAGCTGCGTATCTGCGTCTTCTGCGTGTCTTGCCGCTCTACACTCAGCAAAAAGCTTTTCCAGCATATCTTGCAAGGAGAAACTCTGCCAGGAAAGAAAACATCCAAAATCTTGTTCTAAAGCTTGCACGGGGGTCTGCAAAGAGTTTGGCAAGAATGAAAGGTGGTTGTCCAAAATGCGTTCTTTTCCAATAGAATAACCATGGAAAAGGCAGGAGAGTGGTAAAGTACTGTTTTCTCTAAGTCTGAAGGCTGCCCACACTGTGCCTGTGTGCTGCAGCTTGCATCTTCGCCTTTGGGAAGCTGCCGCTCGCCGATTCTCCCGGAGGCGAAGAAACGGCTTCTTCGCACACAGAGCATTGTGGCGAGCGCAGGGAGCTCCTGAGAGCGGTTTGTGCCGAAAGAAGCCCGGGACCGGCACTTAGCTTCGGAGAGCTGCGTATCGGCGTCTTCTGCGTGTCTTGCCGCTCTACACTCAGCAAAAAGCTTTTCCAGCATATCTTGCAAGGAGAAACTCTGCCAGGAAAGAAAACATCCAAAATCTTGTTCTAAAGCTTGCACGGGGGTCTGCAAAGAGTTTGGCAAGAATGAAAGGTAGTTGTCCAAAACTCGTTCTTTTCCAATAGAATAACCATGGAAAAGGCAGGAGAGTGGTAAAGTACTGTTTTCTCTAAGTCTGAAGGCTGCCCACACTGTGCCTGTGTGCTGCAGCTTGCATCTTCGCCTTTGGGAAGCTGCCGCTCGCCGATTCTCCCGGAGGCGAAGAAACGGCTTCTTCGCACACAGAGCATTGTGGCGAGCGCAGGGAGCTCCTGAGAGCGGTTTGTGCCGAAAGAAGCCCGGGACCGGCACTTAGCTTCGGAGAGCTGCGTATCTGCGTCTTCTGCGTGTCTTGCCGCTCTACACTCAGCAAAAAGCTTTTCCACCATATCTTGCAAGGAGAAACTCTGCCAGGAAAGAAAACATCCAAAATCTTGTTCTAAAGCTTGCACGGGGGTCTGCAAAGAGTTTGGCAAGAATGAAAGGTAGTTGTCCAAAACTCGTTCTTTTCCAATAGAATAACCATGGAAAAGGCAGGAGAGTGGTAAAGTACTGTTTTCTCTAAGTCTGAAGGCTGCCCACACTGTGCCTGTGTGCTGCAGCTTGCATCTTCGCCTTTGGGAAGCTGCCGCTCGCCGATTCTCCCGGAGGCGAAGAAGCGGCTTCTTCGCACACAGAGCATTGTGGCGAGCGCAGGGAGCTCCTGAGAGCGGTTTGTGCCGAAAGAAGCCCGGGACCGGCACTTAGCTTCGGAGAGCTGCGTATCTGCGTCTTCTGCGTGTCTTGCCGCTCTACACTCAGCAAAAAGCTTTTCCACCATATCTTGCAAGGAGAAACTCTGCCAGGAAAGGAAACATCCAAAATCTTGTTCTAAAGCTTGCACGGGGGTCTGCAAAGAGTTTGGCAAGAATGAAAGGTAGTTGTCCAAAACTCGTTCTTTTCCAATAGAATAACCATGGAAAAGGCAGGAGAGTGGTAAAGTACTGTTTTCTCTAAGTCTGAAGGCTGCCCACACTGTGCCTGTGTGCTGCAGCTTGCATCTTCGCCTTTGGGAAGCTGCCGCTCGCCGATTCTCCCGGAGGCGAAGAAGCGGCTTCTTCGCACACAGAGCATTGTGGCGAGCGCAGGGAGCTCCTGAGAGCGGTTTGTGCCGAAAGAAGCCCGGGACCGGCACTTAGCTTCGGAGAGCTGCGTATCGGCGTCTTCTGCGTGTCTTGCCGCTCTACACTCAGCAAAAAGCTTTTCCAGCATATCTTGCAAGGAGAAACTCTGCCAGGAAAGAAAACATCCAAAATCTTGTTCTAAAGCTTGCACGGGGGTCTGCAAAGAGTTTGGCAAGAATGAAAGGTAGTTGTCCAAAACTCGTTCTTTTCCAATAGAATAACCATGGAAAAGGCAGGAGAGTGGTAAAGTACTGTTTTCTCTAAGTCTGAATGCTGCCCACACTGTGCCTGCGTGCTGCAGCTTGCATCTTCGCCTTTGGGAAGCTGCCGCTCGCCGATTCTCCCGGAGGCGAAGAAGCGGCTTCTTCGCACACAGAGCATTGTGGCGAGCGCAGGGAGCTCCTGAGAGCGGTTTGTGCCGAAAGAAGCCCGGGACCGGCACTTAGCTTCGGAGAGCTGCGTATCTGCGTCTTCTGCGTGTCTTGCCGCTCTACACTCAGCAAAAAGCTTTTCCACCATATCTTGCAAGGAGAAACTCTGCCAGGAAAGAAAACATCCAAAATCTTGTTCTAAAGCTTGCACGGGGGTCTGCAAAGAGTTTGGCAAGAATGAAAGGTAGTTGTCCAAAACTCGTTCTTTTCCAATAGACTAACCATGGAAAAGGCAGGAGAGTGGTAAAGTACTGTTTTCTCTAAGTCTGAATGCTGCCCACACTGTGCCTGTGTGCTGCAGCTTGCATCTTCGCCTTTGGGAAGCTGCCGCTCGCCGATTCTCCCGGAGGCGAAGAAGCGGCTTCTTCTCACACAGAGCATTGTGGCGAGCGCAGGGAGCTCCTGAGAGCGGTTTGTGCCGAAAGAAGCCCGGGACCGGCACTTAGCTTCGGAGAGCTGCGTATCGGCGTCTTCTGCGTGTCTTGCCGCTCTACACTCAGCAAAAAGCTTTTCCAGCATATCTTGCAAGGAGAAACTCTGCCAGGAAAGAAAACATCCAAAATCTTGTTCTAAAGCTTGCACGGGGGTCTGCAAAGAGTTTGGCAAGAATGAAAGGTAGTTGTCCAAAACTCGTTCTTTTCCAATAGAATAACCATGGAAAAGGCAGGAGAGTGGTAAAGTACTGTTTTCTCTAAGTCTGAATGCTGCCCACACTGTGCCTGCGTGGTGTAGATTGCATCTTCGCCTTTGGGAAGCTGCCGCTCGCCGATTCTCCCGGAGGCGAAGAAGCGGCTTCTTCGCACACAGAGCATTGTGGCGAGCGCAGGGAGCTCCTGAGAGCGGTTTGTGCCGAAAGAAGCCCGGGACCGGCACTTAGCTTCGGAGAGCTGCGTATCTGCGTCTTCTGCGTGTCTTGCCGCTCTACACTCAGCAAAAAGCTTTTCTACCATATCTTGCAAGGAGAAACTCTGCCAGGAAAGAAAACATCCAAAATCTTGTTCTAAAGCTTGCACGCGGGTCTGCAAAGAGTTTGGCAAGAATGAAAGGTAGTTGTCCAAAACTCGTTCTTTTCCAATAGAATAACCATGGAAAAGGCAGGAGAGTGGTAAAGTACTGTTTTCTCTAAGTCTGAAGGCTGCCCACACTGTGCCTGTGTGCTGCAGCTTGCATCTTCGCCTTTGGGAAGCTGCCGCTCGCCGATTCTCCCGGAGGCGAAGAAGCGGCTTCTTCGCACACAGAGCATTGTGGTGAGCGCAGGGAGCTCCTGAGAGCGGTTTGTGCCGAAAGAAGCCCGGGACCGGCACTTAGCTTCGGAGAGCTGCGTATCTGCGTCTTCTGCGTGTCTTGCCGCTCTACACTCAGCAAAAAGCTTTTCCACCATATCTTGCAAGGAGAAACTCTGCCAGGAAAGAAAACATCCAAAATCTTGTTCTAAAGCTTGCACGGGGGTCTGCAAAGAGTTTGGCAAGAATGAAAGGTAGTTGTCCAAAACTCGTTCTTTTCCAATAGAATAACCATGGAAAAGGCAGGAGAGTGGTAAAGTACTGTTTTCTCTAAGTCTGAAGGCTGCCCACACTGTGCCTGTGTGCTGCAGCTTGCATCTTCGCCTTTGGGAAGCTGCCGCTCGCCGATTCTCCCGGAGGCGAAGAAGCGGCTTCTTCGCACACAGAGCATTGTGGCGAGCGCAGGGAGCTCCTGAGAGCGGTTTGTGCCGAAAGAAGCCCGGGACCGGCACTTAGCTTCGGAGAGCTGCGTATCTGCGTCTTCTGCGTGTCTTGCCGCTCTACACTCAGCAAAAAGCTTTTCCACCATATCTTGCAAGGAGAAACTCTGCCAGGAAAGAAAACATCCAAAATCTTGTTCTAAAGCTTGCACGGGGGTCTGCAAAGAGTTTGGCAAGAATGAAAGGTAGTTGTCCAAAACTCGTTCTTTTCCAATAGAATAACCATGGAAAAGGCAGGAGAGTGGTAAAGTACTGTTTTCTCTAAGTCTGAAGGCTGCCCACACTGTGCCTGTGTGCTGCAGCTTGCATCTTCGCCTTTGGGAAGCTGCCGCTCGCCGATTCTCCCGCAGGCGAAGAAGCGGCTTCTTCGCACACAGAGCATTGTGGCGAGCGCAGGGAGCTCCTGAGAGCGGTTTGTGCCGAAAGAAGCCCGGGACCGGCACTTAGCTTCGGAGAGCTGCGTATCTGCGTCTTCTGCGTGTCTTGCCGCTCTACACTCAGCAAAAAGCTTTTCCACCATATTTTGCAAGGAGAAACTCTGCCAGGAAAGAAAACATCCAAAATCTTGTTCTAAAGCTTGCACGGGGGTCTGCAAAGAGTTTGGCAAGAATGAAAGGTAGTTGTCCAAAACTCGTTCTTTTCCAATAGAATAACCATGGAAAAGGCAGGAGAGTGGTAAAGTACTGTTTTCTCTAAGTCTGAATGCTGCCCACACTGTGCCTGCGTGGTGTAGATTGCATCTTCGCCTTTGGGAAGCTGCCGCTCGCCGATTCTCCCGCAGGCGAAGAAGCGGCTTCTTCGCACACAGAGCATTGTGGCGAGCGCAGGGAGCTCCTGAGAGCGGTTTGTGCCGAAAGAAGCCCGGGACCGGCACTTAGCTTCGGAGAGCTGCGTATCTGCGTCTTCTGCGTGTCTTGCCGCTCTACACTCAGCAAAAAGCTTTTCCACCATATTTTGCAAGGAGAAACTCTGCCAGGAAAGAAAACATCCAAAATCTTGTTCTAAGGCTTGCACGGGGGTCTGCAAAGAGTTTGGCAAGAATGAAAGGTAGTTGTCCAAAACTCGTTCTTTTCCAATAGACTAACCATGGAAAAGGCAGGAGAGTGGTAAAGTACTGTTTTCTCTAAGTCTGAAGGCTGCCCACACTGTGCCTGTGTGCTGCAGCTTGCATCTTTGCCTTTGGGAAGCTGCCGCTCGCCGATTCTCCCGGAGGCGAAGAAGCGGCTTCTTCGCACACAGAGCATTGTGGCGAGCGCAGGGAGCTCCTGAGAGCGGTTTGTGCCGAAAGAAGCCCGGGACCGGCACTTAGCTTCGGAGAGCTGCGTATCTGCGTCTTCTGCGTGTCTTGCCGCTCTACACTCAGCAAAAAGCTTTTCCACCATATCTTGCAAGGAGAAACTCTGCCAGGAAAGAAAACATCCAAAATCTTGTTCTAAAGCTTGCACGGGGGTCTGCAAAGAGTTTGGCAAGAATGAAAGGTAGTTGTCCAAAACTCGTTCTTTTCCAATAGACTAACCATGGAAAAGGCAGGAGAGTGGTAAAGTACTGTTTTCTCTAAGTCTGAAGGCTGCCCACACTGTGCCTGTGTGCTGCAGCTTGCATCTTCGCCTTTGGGAAGCTGCCGCTCGCCGATTCTCCCGGAGGCGAAGAAGCGGCTTCTTCGCACACAGAGCATTGTGGCGAGCGCAGGGAGTCCTGAGAGCGGTTGGTGCCGAAAGAAGCCCGGGACCGGCACTTAGCTTCGGAGAGCTGCGTATCGGCGTCTTCTGCGTGTCTTGCCGCTCTACACTCAGCAAAAAGCTTTTCCACCATATCTTGCAAGGAGAAACTCTGCCAGGAAAGGAAACATCCAAAATCTTGTTCTAAAGCTTGCACGGGGGTCTGCAAAGAGTTTGGCAAGAATGAAAGGTAGTTGTCCAAAACTCGTTCTTTTCCAATAGAATAACCATGGAAAAGGCAGGAGAGTGGTAAAGTACTGTTTTCTCTAAGTCTGAAGGCTGCCCACACTGTGCCTGTGTGCTGCAGCTTGCATCTTCGCCTTTGGGAAGCTGCCGCTCGCCGATTCTCCCGGAGGCGAAGAAGCGGCTTCTTCGCACACAGAGCATTGTGGCGAGCGCAGGGAGCTCCTGAGAGCGGTTTGTGCCGAAAGAAGCCCGGGACCGGCACTTAGCTTCGGAGAGCTGCGTATCGGCGTCTTCTGCGTGTCTTGCCGCTCTACACTCAGCAAAAAGCTTTTCCAGCATATCTTGCAAGGAGAAACTCTGCCAGGAAAGAAAACATCCAAAATCTTGTTCTAAAGCTTGCACGGGGGTCTGCAAAGAGTTTGGCAAGAATGAAAGGTAGTTGTCCAAAACTCGTTCTTTTCCAATAGAATAACCATGGAAAAGGCAGGAGAGTGGTAAAGTACTGTTTTCTCTAAGTCTGAATGCTGCCCACACTGTGCCTGCGTGCTGCAGCTTGCATCTTCGCCTTTGGGAAGCTGCCGCTCGCCGATTCTCCCGGAGGCGAAGAAGCGGCTTCTTCGCACACAGAGCATTGTGGCGAGCGCAGGGAGCTCCTGAGAGCGGTTTGTGCCGAAAGAAGCCCGGGACCGGCACTTAGCTTCGGAGAGCTGCGTATCTGCGTCTTCTGCGTGTCTTGCCGCTCTACACTCAGCAAAAAGCTTTTCCACCATATCTTGCAAGGAGAAACTCTGCCAGGAAAGAAAACATCCAAAATCTTGTTCTAAAGCTTGCACGGGGGTCTGCAAAGAGTTTGGCAAGAATGAAAGGTAGTTGTCCAAAACTCGTTCTTTTCCAATAGACTAACCATGGAAAAGGCAGGAGAGTGGTAAAGTACTGTTTTCTCTAAGTCTGAATGCTGCCCACACTGTGCCTGTGTGCTGCAGCTTGCATCTTCGCCTTTGGGAAGCTGCCGCTCGCCGATTCTCCCGGAGGCGAAGAAGCGGCTTCTTCTCACACAGAGCATTGTGGCGAGCGCAGGGAGCTCCTGAGAGCGGTTTGTGCCGAAAGAAGCCCGGGACCGGCACTTAGCTTCGGAGAGCTGCGTATCTGCGTCTTCTGCGTGTCTTGCCGCTCTACACTCAGCAAAAAGCTTTTCCAGCATATCTTGCAAGGAGAAACTCTGCCAGGAAAGAAAACATCCAAAATCTTGTTCTAAAGCTTGCACGGGGGTCTGCAAAGAGTTTGGCAAGAATGAAAGGTAGTTGTCCAAAACTCGTTCTTTTCCAATAGAATAACCATGGAAAAGGCAGGAGAGTGGTAAAGTACTGTTTTCTCTAAGTCTGAATGCTGCCCACACTGTGCCTGCGTGGTGTAGATTGCATCTTCGCCTTTGGGAAGCTGCCGCTCGCCGATTCTCCCGGAGGCGAAGAAGCGGCTTCTTCGCACACAGAGCATTGTGGCGAGCGCAGGGAGCTCCTGAGAGCGGTTTGTGCCGAAAGAAGCCCGGGACCGGCACTTAGCTTCGGAGAGCTGCGTATCTGCGTCTTCTGCGTGTCTTGCCGCTCTACACTCAGCAAAAAGCTTTTCTACCATATCTTGCAAGGAGAAACTCTGCCAGGAAAGAAAACATCCAAAATCTTGTTCTAAAGCTTGCACGCGGGTCTGCAAAGAGTTTGGCAAGAATGAAAGGTAGTTGTCCAAAACTCGTTCTTTTCCAATAGAATAACCATGGAAAAGGCAGGAGAGTGGTAAAGTACTGTTTTCTCTAAGTCTGAAGGCTGCCCACACTGTGCCTGTGTGCTGCAGCTTGCATCTTCGCCTTTGGGAAGCTGCCGCTCGCCGATTCTCCCGGAGGCGAAGAAGCGGCTTCTTCGCACACAGAGCATTGTGGTGAGCGCAGGGAGCTCCTGAGAGCGGTTTGTGCCGAAAGAAGCCCGGGACCGGCACTTAGCTTCGGAGAGCTGCGTATCTGCGTCTTCTGCGTGTCTTGCCGCTCTACACTCAGCAAAAAGCTTTTCCACCATATCTTGCAAGGAGAAACTCTGCCAGGAAAGAAAACATCCAAAATCTTGTTCTAAAGCTTGCACGGGGGTCTGCAAAGAGTTTGGCAAGAATGAAAGGTAGTTGTCCAAAACTCGTTCTTTTCCAATAGACTAACCATGGAAAAGGCAGGAGAGTGGTAAAGTACTGTTTTCTCTAAGTCTGAAGGC
The DNA here is from genome assembly GCF_037042795.1 of Molothrus aeneus. Taxonomy (NCBI): domain Eukaryota; kingdom Metazoa; phylum Chordata; class Aves; order Passeriformes; family Icteridae; genus Molothrus; species Molothrus aeneus. The sequence goes on from NW_027098796.1 coordinate 204,629, forward strand.
TGCCCACACTGTGCCTGTGTGCTGCAGCTTGCATCTTCGCCTTTGGGAAGCTGCCGCTCGCCGATTCTCCCGCAGGCGAAGAAGCGGCTTCTTCGCACACAGAGCATTGTGGCGAGCGCAGGGAGCTCCTGAGAGCGGTTTGTGCCGAAAGAAGCCCGGGACCGGCACTTAGCTTCGGAGAGCTGCGTATCTGCGTCTTCTGCGTGTCTTGCCGCTCTACACTCAGCAAAAAGCTTTTCCACCATATCTTGCAAGGAGAAACTCTGCCAGGAAAGAAAACATCCAAAATCTTGTTCTAAAGCTTGCACGGGGGTCTGCAAAGAGTTTGGCAAGAATGAAAGGTAGTTGTCCAAAACTCGTTCTTTTCCAATAGACTAACCATGGAAAACGCAGGAGAGTGGTAAAGTACTGTTTTCTCTAAGTCTGAATGCTGCCCACACTGTGCCTGTGTGCTGCAGCTTGCATCTTCGCCTTTGGGAAGCTGCCGCTCGCCGATTCTCCCGGAGGCGAAGAAGCGGCTTCTTCTCACACAGAGCATTGTGGCGAGCGCAGGGAGCTCCTGAGAGCGGTTTGTGCCGAAAGAAGCCCGGGACCGGCACTTAGCTTCGGAGAGCTGCGTATCGGCGTCTTCTGCGTGTCTTGCCGCTCTACACTCAGCAAAAAGCTTTTCCAGCATATCTTGCAAGGAGAAACTCTGCCAGGAAAGAAAACATCCAAAATCTTGTTCTAAAGCTTGCACGGGTGTCTGCAAAGAGTTTGGCAAGAATGAAAGGTAGTTGTCCAAAACTCGTTCTTTTCCAATAGAATAACCATGGAAAAGGCAGGAGAGTGGTAAAGTACTGTTTTCTCTAAGTCTGAATGCTGCCCACACTGTGCCTGCGTGGTGTAGATTGCATCTTCGCCTTTGGGAAGCTGCCGCTCGCCGATTCTCCCGGAGGCGAAGAAGCGGCTTCTTCGCACACAGAGCATTGTGGCGAGCGCAGGGAGCTCCTGAGAGCGGTTTGTGCCGAAAGAAGCCCGGGACCGGCACTTAGCTTCGGAGAGCTGCGTATCTGCGTCTTCTGCGTGTCTTGCCGCTCTACACTCAGCAAAAAGCTTTTCTACCATATCTTGCAAGGAGAAACTCTGCCAGGAAAGAAAACATCCAAAATCTTGTTCTAAAGCTTGCACGGGGGTCTGCAAAGAGTTTGGCAAGAATGAAAGGTAGTTGTCCAAAACTCGTTCTTTTCCAATAGAATAACCATGGAAAAGGCAGGAGAGTGGTAAAGTACTGTTTTCTCTAAGTCTGAAGGCTGCCCACACTGTGCCTGTGTGCTGCAGCTTGCATCTTCGCCTTTGGGAAGCTGCCGCTCGCCGATTCTCCCGCAGGCGAAGAAGCGGCTTCTTCGCACACAGAGCATTGTGGCGAGCGCAGGGAGCTCCTGAGAGCGGTTTGTGCCGAAAGAAGCCCGGGACCGGCACTTAGCTTCGGAGAGCTGCGTATCGGCGTCTTCTGCGTGTCTTGCCGCTCTACACTCAGCAAAAAGCTTTTCCACCATATTTTGCAAGGAGAAACTCTGCCAGGAAAGAAAACATCCAAAATCTTGTTCTAAAGCTTGCACGGGGGTCTGCAAAGAGTTTGGCAAGAATGAAAGGTAGTTGTCCAAAACTCGTTCTTTTCCAATAGACTAACCATGGAAAAGGCAGGAGAGTGGTAAAGTACTGTTTTCTCTAAGTCTGAAGGCTGCCCACACTGTGCCTGTGTGCTGCAGCTTGCATCTTCGCCTTTGGGAAGCTGCCGCTCGCCGATTCTCCCGGAGGCGAAGAAGCGGCTTCTTCGCACACAGAGCATTGTGGCGAGCGCAGGGAGCTCCTGAGAGCGGTTTGTGCCGAAAGAAGCCCGGGACCGGCACTTAGCTTCGGAGAGCTGCGTATCTGCGTCTTCTGCGTGTCTTGCCGCTCTACACTCAGCAAAAAGCTTTTCCACCATATTTTGCAAGGAGAAACTCTGCCAGGAAAGAAAACATCCAAAATCTTGTTCTAAAGCTTGCACGGGGGTCTGCAAAGAGTTTGGCAAGAATGAAAGGTAGTTGTCCAAAACTCGTTCTTTTCCAATAGAATAACCATGGAAAAGGCAGGAGAGTGGTAAAGTACTGTTTTCTCTAAGTCTGAATGCTGCCCACACTGTGCCTGTGTACTGCAGCTTCTATCTTCGCCTTTGGGAAGCTGCCGCTCGCCGATTCTCCCGGAGGCGAAGAAGCGGCTTCTTCGCACACAGAGCATTGTGGCGAGCGCAGGGAGCTCCTGAGAGCGGTTTGTGCCGAAAGAAGCCCGGGACCGGCACTTAGCTTCGGAGAGCTGCGTATCTGCGTCTTCTGCGTGTCTTGCCGCTCTACACTCAGCAAAAAGCTTTTCCACCATATCTTGCAAGGAGAAACTCTGCCAGGAAAGAAAACATCCAAAATCTTGTTCTAAAGCTTGCACGGGGGTCTGCAAAGAGTTTGGCAAGAATGAAAGGTGGTTGTCCAAAATTCGTTCTTTTCCAATAGAATAACCATGGAAAAGGCAGGAGAGTGGTAAAGTACTGTTTTCTCTAAGTCTGAAGGCTGCCCACACTGTGCCTGTGTGCTGCAGCTTGCATCTTCGCCTTTGGGAAGCTGCCGCTCGCCGATTCTCCCGGAGGCGAAGAAACGGCTTCTTCGCACACAGAGCATTGTGGCGAGCGCAGGGAGCTCCTGAGAGCGGTTTGTGCCGAAAGAAGCCCGGGACCGGCACTTAGCTTCGGAGAGCTGCGTATCGGCGTCTTCTGCGTGTCTTGCCGCTCTACACTCAGCAAAAAGCTTTTCCAGCATATCTTGCAAGGAGAAACTCTGCCAGGAAAGAAAACATCCAAAATCTTGTTCTAAAGCTTGCACGGGGGTCTGCAAAGAGTTTGGCAAGAATGAAAGGTAGTTGTCCAAAACTCGTTCTTTTCCAATAGAATAACCATGGAAAAGGCAGGAGAGTGGTAAAGTACTGTTTTCTCTAAGTCTGAAGGCTGCCCACACTGTGCCTGTGTGCTGCAGCTTGCATCTTCGCCTTTGGGAAGCTGCCGCTCGCCGATTCTCCCGGAGGCGAAGAAGCGGCTTCTTCGCACACAGAGCATTGTGGCGAGCGCAGGGAGCTCCTGAGAGCGGTTTGTGCCGAAAGAAGCCCGGGACCGGCACTTAGCTTCGGAGAGCTGCGTATCTGCGTCTTCTGCGTGTCTTGCCGCTCTACACTCAGCAAAAAGCTTTTCCACCATATCTTGCAAGGAGAAACTCTGCCAGGAAAGAAAACATCCAAAATCTTGTTCTAAAGCTTGCACGGGGGTCTGCAAAGAGTTTGGCAAGAATGAAAGGTAGTTGTCCAAAACTCGTTCTTTTCCAATAGAATAACCATGGAAAAGGCAGGAGAGTGGTAAAGTACTGTTTTCTCTAAGTCTGAAGGCTGCCCACACTGTGCCTGTGTGCTGCAGCTTGCATCTTCGCCTTTGGGAAGCTGCCGCTCGCCGATTCTCCCGGAGGCGAAGAAGCGGCTTCTTCGCACACAGAGCATTGTGGCGAGCGCAGGGAGCTCCTGAGAGCGGTTTGTGCCGAAAGAAGCCCGGGACCGGCACTTAGCTTCGGAGAGCTGCGTATCTGCGTCTTCTGCGTGTCTTGCCGCTCTACACTCAGCAAAAAGCTTTTCCACCATATTTTGCAAGGAGAAACTCTGCCAGGAAAGAAAACATCCAAAATCTTGTTCTAAAGCTTGCACGGGGGTCTGCAAAGAGTTTGGCAAGAATGAAAGGTAGTTGTCCAAAACTCGTTCTTTTCCAATAGAATAACCATGGAAAAGGCAGGAGAGTGGTAAAGTACTGTTTTCTCTAAGTCTGAATGCTGCCCACACTGTGCCTGCGTGGTGTAGATTGCATCTTCGCCTTTGGGAAGCTGCCGCTCGCCGATTCTCCCGCAGGCGAAGAAGCGGCTTCTTCGCACACAGAGCATTGTGGCGAGCGCAGGGAGCTCCTGAGAGCGGTTTGTGCCGAAAGAAGCCCGGGACCGGCACTTAGCTTCGGAGAGCTGCGTATCTGCGTCTTCTGCGTGTCTTGCCGCTCTACACTCAGCAAAAAGCTTTTCTACCATATCTTGCAAGGAGAAACTCTGCCAGGAAAGAAAACATCCAAAATCTTGTTCTAAAGCTTGCACGGGGGTCTGCAAAGAGTTTGGCAAGAATGAAAGGTAGTTGTCCAAAACTCGTTCTTTTCCAATAGAATAACCATGGAAAAGGCAGGAGAGTGGTAAAGTACTGTTTTCTCTAAGTCTGAAGGCTGCCCACACTGTGCCTGTGTGCTGCAGCTTGCATCTTCGCCTTTGGGAAGCTGCCGCTCGCCGATTCTCCCGGAGGCGAAGAAGCGGCTTCTTCGCACACAGAGCATTGTGGCGAGCGCAGGGAGCTCCTGAGAGCGGTTTGTGCCGAAAGAAGCCCGGGACCGGCACTTAGCTTCGGAGAGCTGCGTATCTGCGTCTTCTGCGTGTCTTGCCGCTCTACACTCAGCAAAAAGCTTTTCCACCATATTTTGCAAGGAGAAACTCTGCCAGGAAAGAAAACATCCAAAATCTTGTTCTAAAGCTTGCACGGGGGTCTGCAAAGAGTTTGGCAAGAATGAAAGGTAGTTGTCCAAAACTCGTTCTTTTCCAATAGACTAACCATGGAAAAGGCAGGAGAGTGGTAAAGTACTGTTTTCTCTAAGTCTGAAGGCTGCCCACACTGTGCCTGTGTGCTGCAGCTTGCATCTTCGCCTTTGGGAAGCTGCCGCTCGCCGATTCTCCCGCAGGCGAAGAAGCGGCTTCTTCGCACACAGAGCATTGTGGCGAGCGCAGGGAGCTCCTGAGAGCGGTTTGTGCCGAAAGAAGCCCGGGACCGGCACTTAGCTTCGGAGAGCTGCGTATCTGCGTCTTCTGCGTGTCTTGCCGCTCTACACTCAGCAAAAAGCTTTTCCACCATATTTTGCAAGGAGAAACTCTGCCAGGAAAGAAAACATCCAAAATCTTGTTCTAAAGCTTGCACGGGGGTCTGCAAAGAGTTTGGCAAGAATGAAAGGTAGTTGTCCAAAACTCGTTCTTTTCCAATAGACTAACCATGGAAAAGGCAGGAGAGTGGTAAAGTACTGTTTTCTCTAAGTCTGAATGCTGCCCACACTGTGCCTGTGTGCTGCAGCTTGCATCTTCGCCTTTGGGAAGCTGCCGCTCGCCGATTCTCCCGGAGGCGAAGAAGCGGCTTCTTCTCACACAGAGCATTGTGGCGAGCGCAGGGAGCTCCTGAGAGCGGTTTGTGCCGAAAGAAGCCCGGGACCGGCACTTAGCTTCGGAGAGCTGCGTATCTGCGTCTTCTGCGTGTCTTGCCGCTCTACACTCAGCAAAAAGCTTTTCTACCATATCTTGCAAGGAGAAACTCTGCCAGGAAAGAAAACATCCAAAATCTTGTTCTAAAGCTTGCACGCGGGTCTGCAAAGAGTTTGGCAAGAATGAAAGGTAGTTGTCCAAAACTCGTTCTTTTCCAATAGAATAACCATGGAAAAGGCAGGAGAGTGGTAAAGTACTGTTTTCTCTAAGTCTGAAGGCTGCCCACACTGTGCCTGTGTGCTGCAGCTTGCATCTTCGCCTTTGGGAAGCTGCCGCTCGCCGATTCTCCCGGAGGCGAAGAAGCGGCTTCTTCGCACACAGAGCATTGTGGTGAGCGCAGGGAGCTCCTGAGAGCGGTTTGTGCCGAAAGAAGCCCGGGACCGGCACTTAGCTTCGGAGAGCTGCGTATCTGCGTCTTCTGCGTGTCTTGCCGCTCTACACTCAGCAAAAAGCTTTTCCACCATATCTTGCAAGGAGAAACTCTGCCAGGAAAGAAAACATCCAAAATCTTGTTCTAAAGCTTGCACGGGGGTCTGCAAAGAGTTTGGCAAGAATGAAAGGTAGTTGTCCAAAACTCGTTCTTTTCCAATAGACTAACCATGGAAAAGGCAGGAGAGTGGTAAAGTACTGTTTTCTCTAAGTCTGAAGGCTGCCCACACTGTGCCTGTGTGCTGCAGCTTGCATCTTCGCCTTTGGGAAGCTGCCGCTCGCCGATTCTCCCGCAGGCGAAGAAGCGGCTTCTTCGCACACAGAGCATTGTGGCGAGCGCAGGGAGCTCCTGAGAGCGGTTTGTGCCGAAAGAAGCCCGGGACCGGCACTTAGCTTCGGAGAGCTGCGTATCTGCGTCTTCTGCGTGTCTTGCCGCTCTACACTCAGCAAAAAGCTTTTCCACCATATCTTGCAAGGAGAAACTCTGCCAGGAAAGAAAACATCCAAAATCTTGTTCTAAAGCTTGCACGGGGGTCTGCAAAGAGTTTGGCAAGAATGAAAGGTAGTTGTCCAAAACTCGTTCTTTTCCAATAGACTAACCATGGAAAACGCAGGAGAGTGGTAAAGTACTGTTTTCTCTAAGTCTGAATGCTGCCCACACTGTGCCTGTGTGCTGCAGCTTGCATCTTCGCCTTTGGGAAGCTGCCGCTCGCCGATTCTCCCGGAGGCGAAGAAGCGGCTTCTTCTCACACAGAGCATTGTGGCGAGCGCAGGGAGCTCCTGAGAGCGGTTTGTGCCGAAAGAAGCCCGGGACCGGCACTTAGCTTCGGAGAGCTGCGTATCGGCGTCTTCTGCGTGTCTTGCCGCTCTACACTCAGCAAAAAGCTTTTCCAGCATATCTTGCAAGGAGAAACTCTGCCAGGAAAGAAAACATCCAAAATCTTGTTCTAAAGCTTGCACGGGTGTCTGCAAAGAGTTTGGCAAGAATGAAAGGTAGTTGTCCAAAACTCGTTCTTTTCCAATAGAATAACCATGGAAAAGGCAGGAGAGTGGTAAAGTACTGTTTTCTCTAAGTCTGAATGCTGCCCACACTGTGCCTGCGTGGTGTAGATTGCATCTTCGCCTTTGGGAAGCTGCCGCTCGCCGATTCTCCCGGAGGCGAAGAAGCGGCTTCTTCGCACACAGAGCATTGTGGCGAGCGCAGGGAGCTCCTGAGAGCGGTTTGTGCCGAAAGAAGCCCGGGACCGGCACTTAGCTTCGGAGAGCTGCGTATCTGCGTCTTCTGCGTGTCTTGCCGCTCTACACTCAGCAAAAAGCTTTTCTACCATATCTTGCAAGGAGAAACTCTGCCAGGAAAGAAAACATCCAAAATCTTGTTCTAAAGCTTGCACGGGGGTCTGCAAAGAGTTTGGCAAGAATGAAAGGTAGTTGTCCAAAACTCGTTCTTTTCCAATAGAATAACCATGGAAAAGGCAGGAGAGTGGTAAAGTACTGTTTTCTCTAAGTCTGAAGGCTGCCCACACTGTGCCTGTGTGCTGCAGCTTGCATCTTCGCCTTTGGGAAGCTGCCGCTCGCCGATTCTCCCGCAGGCGAAGAAGCGGCTTCTTCGCACACAGAGCATTGTGGCGAGCGCAGGGAGCTCCTGAGAGCGGTTTGTGCCGAAAGAAGCCCGGGACCGGCACTTAGCTTCGGAGAGCTGCGTATCGGCGTCTTCTGCGTGTCTTGCCGCTCTACACTCAGCAAAAAGCTTTTCCACCATATTTTGCAAGGAGAAACTCTGCCAGGAAAGAAAACATCCAAAATCTTGTTCTAAAGCTTGCACGGGGGTCTGCAAAGAGTTTGGCAAGAATGAAAGGTAGTTGTCCAAAACTCGTTCTTTTCCAATAGACTAACCATGGAAAAGGCAGGAGAGTGGTAAAGTACTGTTTTCTCTAAGTCTGAAGGCTGCCCACACTGTGCCTGTGTGCTGCAGCTTGCATCTTCGCCTTTGGGAAGCTGCCGCTCGCCGATTCTCCCGGAGGCGAAGAAGCGGCTTCTTCGCACACAGAGCATTGTGGCGAGCGCAGGGAGCTCCTGAGAGCGGTTTGTGCCGAAAGAAGCCCGGGACCGGCACTTAGCTTCGGAGAGCTGCGTATCTGCGTCTTCTGCGTGTCTTGCCGCTCTACACTCAGCAAAAAGCTTTTCCACCATATTTTGCAAGGAGAAACTCTGCCAGGAAAGAAAACATCCAAAATCTTGTTCTAAAGCTTGCACGGGGGTCTGCAAAGAGTTTGGCAAGAATGAAAGGTAGTTGTCCAAAACTCGTTCTTTTCCAATAGAATAACCATGGAAAAGGCAGGAGAGTGGTAAAGTACTGTTTTCTCTAAGTCTGAATGCTGCCCACACTGTGCCTGTGTACTGCAGCTTGCATCTTCGCCTTTGGGAAGCTGCCGCTCGCCGATTCTCCCGGAGGCGAAGAAGCGGCTTCTTCGCACACAGAGCATTGTGGCGAGCGCAGGGAGCTCCTGAGAGCGGTTTGTGCCGAAAGAAGCCCGGGACCGGCACTTAGCTTCGGAGAGCTGCGTATCTGCGTCTTCTGCGTGTCTTGCCGCTCTACACTCAGCAAAAAGCTTTTCCACCATATCTTGCAAGGAGAAACTCTGCCAGGAAAGAAAACATCCAAAATCTTGTTCTAAAGCTTGCACGGGGGTCTGCAAAGAGTTTGGCAAGAATGAAAGGTGGTTGTCCAAAATTCGTTCTTTTCCAATAGAATAACCATGGAAAAGGCAGGAGAGTGGTAAAGTACTGTTTTCTCTAAGTCTGAAGGCTGCCCACACTGTGCCTGTGTGCTGCAGCTTGCATCTTCGCCTTTGGGAAGCTGCCGCTCGCCGATTCTCCCGGAGGCGAAGAAACGGCTTCTTCGCACACAGAGCATTGTGGCGAGCGCAGGGAGCTCCTGAGAGCGGTTTGTGCCGAAAGAAGCCCGGGACCGGCACTTAGCTTCGGAGAGCTGCGTATCGGCGTCTTCTGCGTGTCTTGCCGCTCTACACTCAGCAAAAAGCTTTTCCAGCATATCTTGCAAGGAGAAACTCTGCCAGGAAAGAAAACATCCAAAATCTTGTTCTAAAGCTTGCACGGGGGTCTGCAAAGAGTTTGGCAAGAATGAAAGGTAGTTGTCCAAAACTCGTTCTTTTCCAATAGAATAACCATGGAAAAGGCAGGAGAGTGGTAAAGTACTGTTTTCTCTAAGTCTGAAGGCTGCCCACACTGTGCCTGTGTGCTGCAGCTTGCATCTTCGCCTTTGGGAAGCTGCCGCTCGCCGATTCTCCCGGAGGCGAAGAAGCGGCTTCTTCGCACACAGAGCATTGTGGCGAGCGCAGGGAGCTCCTGAGAGCGGTTTGTGCCGAAAGAAGCCCGGGACCGGCACTTAGCTTCGGAGAGCTGCGTATCTGCGTCTTCTGCGTGTCTTGCCGCTCTACACTCAGCAAAAAGCTTTTCCACCATATCTTGCAAGGAGAAACTCTGCCAGGAAAGAAAACATCCAAAATCTTGTTCTAAAGCTTGCACGGGGGTCTGCAAAGAGTTTGGCAAGAATGAAAGGTAGTTGTCCAAAACTCGTTCTTTTCCAATAGAATAACCATGGAAAAGGCAGGAGAGTGGTAAAGTACTGTTTTCTCTAAGTCTGAAGGCTGCCCACACTGTGCCTGTGTGCTGCAGCTTGCATCTTCGCCTTTGGGAAGCTGCCGCTCGCCGATTCTCCCGGAGGCGAAGAAGCGGCTTCTTCGCACACAGAGCATTGTGGCGAGCGCAGGGAGCTCCTGAGAGCGGTTTGTGCCGAAAGAAGCCCGGGACCGGCACTTAGCTTCGGAGAGCTGCGTATCTGCGTCTTCTGCGTGTCTTGCCGCTCTACACTCAGCAAAAAGCTTTTCCACCATATTTTGCAAGGAGAAACTCTGCCAGGAAAGAAAACATCCAAAATCTTGTTCTAAAGCTTGCACGGGGGTCTGCAAAGAGTTTGGCAAGAATGAAAGGTAGTTGTCCAAAACTCGTTCTTTTCCAATAGAATAACCATGGAAAAGGCAGGAGAGTGGTAAAGTACTGTTTTCTCTAAGTCTGAATGCTGCCCACACTGTGCCTGCGTGGTGTAGATTGCATCTTCGCCTTTGGGAAGCTGCCGCTCGCCGATTCTCCCGCAGGCGAAGAAGCGGCTTCTTCGCACACAGAGCATTGTGGCGAGCGCAGGGAGCTCCTGAGAGCGGTTTGTGCCGAAAGAAGCCCGGGACCGGCACTTAGCTTCGGAGAGCTGCGTATCTGCGTCTTCTGCGTGTCTTGCCGCTCTACACTCAGCAAAAAGCTTTTCTACCATATCTTGCAAGGAGAAACTCTGCCAGGAAAGAAAACATCCAAAATCTTGTTCTAAAGCTTGCACGGGGGTCTGCAAAGAGTTTGGCAAGAATGAAAGGTAGTTGTCCAAAACTCGTTCTTTTCCAATAGAATAACCATGGAAAAGGCAGGAGAGTGGTAAAGTACTGTTTTCTCTAAGTCTGAAGGCTGCCCACACTGTGCCTGTGTGCTGCAGCTTGCATCTTCGCCTTTGGGAAGCTGCCGCTCGCCGATTCTCCCGGAGGCGAAGAAGCGGCTTCTTCGCACACACAGCATTGTGGCGAGCGCAGGGAGCTCCTGAGAGCGGTTTGTGCCGAAAGAAGCCCGGGACCGGCACTTAGCTTCGGAGAGCTGCGTATCTGCGTCTTCTGCGTGTCTTGCCGCTCTACACTCAGCAAAAAGCTTTTCCACCATATTTTGCAAGGAGAAACTCTGCCAGGAAAGAAAACATCCAAAATCTTGTTCTAAAGCTTGCACGGGGGTCTGCAAAGAGTTTGGCAAGAATGAAAGGTAGTTGTCCAAAACTCGTTCTTTTCCAATAGACTAACCATGGAAAAGGCAGGAGAGTGGTAAAGTACTGTTTTCTCTAAGTCTGAAGGCTGCCCACACTGTGCCTGTGTGCTGCAGCTTGCATCTTCGCCTTTGGGAAGCTGCCGCTCGCCGATTCTCCCGCAGGCGAAGAAGCGGCTTCTTCGCACACAGAGCATTGTGGCGAGCGCAGGGAGCTCCTGAGAGCGGTTTGTGCCGAAAGAAGCCCGGGACCGGCACTTAGCTTCGGAGAGCTGCGTATCTGCGTCTTCTGCGTGTCTTGCCGCTCTACACTCAGCAAAAAGCTTTTCCACCATATTTTGCAAGGAGAAACTCTGCCAGGAAAGAAAACATCCAAAATCTTGTTCTAAAGCTTGCACGGGGGTCTGCAAAGAGTTTGGCAAGAATGAAAGGTAGTTGTCCAAAACTCGTTCTTTTCCAATAGACTAACCATGGAAAAGGCAGGAGAGTGGTAAAGTACTGTTTTCTCTAAGTCTGAATGCTGCCCACACTGTGCCTGTGTGCTGCAGCTTGCATCTTCGCCTTTGGGAAGCTGCCGCTCGCCGATTCTCCCGGAGGCGAAGAAGCGGCTTCTTCTCACACAGAGCATTGTGGCGAGCGCAGGGAGCTCCTGAGAGCGGTTTGTGCCGAAAGAAGCCCGGGACCGGCACTTAGCTTCGGAGAGCTGCGTATCGGCGTCTTCTGCGTGTCTTGCCGCTCTACACTCAGCAAAAAGCTTTTCCAGCATATCTTGCAAGGAGAAACTCTGCCAGGAAAGAAAACATCCAAAATCTTGTTCTAAAGCTTGCACGGGGGTCTGCAAAGAGTTTGGCAAGAATGAAAGGTAGTTGTCCAAAACTCGTTCTTTTCCAATAGAATAACCATGGAAAAGGCAGGAGAGTGGTAAAGTACTGTTTTCTCTAAGTCTGAATGCTGCCCACACTGTGCCTGCGTGGTGTAGATTGCATCTTCGCCTTTGGGAAGCTGCCGCTCGCCGATTCTCCCGGAGGCGAAGAAGCGGCTTCTTCGCACACAGAGCATTGTGGCGAGCGCAGGGAGCTCCTGAGAGCGGTTTGTGCCGAAAGAAGCCCGGGACCGGCACTTAGCTTCGGAGAGCTGCGTATCTGCGTCTTCTGCGTGTCTTGCCGCTCTACACTCAGCAAAAAGCTTTTCTACCATATCTTGCAAGGAGAAACTCTGCCAGGAAAGAAAACATCCAAAATCTTGTTCTAAAGCTTGCACGGGGGTCTGCAAAGAGTTTGGCAAGAATGAAAGGTAGTTGTCCAAAACTCGTTCTTTTCCAATAGAATAACCATGGAAAAGGCAGGAGAGTGGTAAAGTACTGTTTTCTCTAAGTCTGAAGGCTGCCCACACTGTGCCTGTGTGCTGCAGCTTGCATCTTCGCCTTTGGGAAGCTGCCGCTCGCCGATTCTCCCGCAGGCGAAGAAGCGGCTTCTTCGCACACAGAGCATTGTGGCGAGCGCAGGGAGTTCCTGAGAGCGGTTTGTGCCGAAAGAAGCCCGGGACCGGCACTTAGCTTCGGAGAGCTGCGTATCGGCGTCTTCTGCGTGTCTTGCCGCTCTACACTCAGCAAAAAGCTTTTCCAGCATATCTTGCAAGGAGAAACTCTGCCAGGAAAGAAAACATCCAAAATCTTGTTCTAAAGCTTGCACGGGGGTCTGCAAAGAGTTTGGCAAGAATGAAAGGTAGTTGTCCAAAACTCGTTCTTTTCCAATAGACTAACCATGGAAAAGGCAGGAGAGTGGTAAAGTACTGTTTTCTCTAAGTCTGAAGGCTGCCCACACTGTGCCTGTGTGCTGCAGCTTGCATCTTCGCCTTTGGGAAGCTGCCGCTCGCCGATTCTCCCGGAGGCGAAGAAGCGGCTTCTTCGCACACAGAGCATTGTGGCGAGCGCAGGGAGCTCCTGAGAGCGGTTTGTGCCGAAAGAAGCCCGGGACCGGCACTTAGCTTCGGAGAGCTGCGTATCTGCGTCTTCTGCGTGTCTTGCCGCTCTACACTCAGCAAAAAGCTTTTCCACCATATTTTGCAAGGAGAAACTCTGCCAGGAAAGAAAACATCCAAAATCTTGTTCTAAAGCTTGCACGGGGGTCTGCAAAGAGTTTGGCAAGAATGAAAGGTAGTTGTCCAAAACTCGTTCTTTTCCAATAGAATAACCATGGAAAAGGCAGGAGAGTGGTAAAGTACTGTTTTCTCTAAGTCTGAATGCTGCCCACACTGTGCCTGTGTACTGCAGCTTGCATCTTCGCCTTTGGGAAGCTGCCGCTCGCCGATTCTCCCGGAGGCGAAGAAGCGGCTTCTTCGCACACAGAGCATTGTGGCGAGCGCAGGGAGCTCCTGAGAGCGGTTTGTGCCGAAAGAAGCCCGGGACCGGCACTTAGCTTCGGAGAGCTGCGTATCTGCGTCTTCTGCGTGTCTTGCCGCTCTACACTCAGCAAAAAGCTTTTCCACCATATCTTGCAAGGAGAAACTCTGCCAGGAAAGAAAACATCCAAAATCTTGTTCTAAAGCTTGCACGGGGGTCTGCAAAGAGTTTGGCAAGAATGAAAGGTGGTTGTCCAAAATTCATTCTTTTCCAATAGAATAACCATGGAAAAGGCAGGAGAGTGGTAAAGTACTGTTTTCTCTAAGTCTGAAGGCTGCCCACACTGTGCCTGTGTGCTGCAGCTTGCATCTTCGCCTTTGGGAAGCTGCCGCTCGCCGATTCTCCCGGAGGCGAAGAAACGGCTTCTTCGCACACAGAGCATTGTGGCGAGCGCAGGGAGCTCCTGAGAGCGGTTTGTGCCGAAAGAAGCCCGGGACCGGCACTTAGCTTCGGAGAGCTGCGTATCGGCGTCTTCTGCGTGTCTTGCCGCTCTACACTCAGCAAAAAGCTTTTCCAGCATATCTTGCAAGGAGAAACTCTGCCAGGAAAGAAAACATCCAAAATCTTGTTCTAAAGCTTGCACGGGGGTCTGCAAAGAGTTTGGCAAGAATGAAAGGTAGTTGTCCAAAACTCGTTCTTTTCCAATAGAATAACCATGGAAAAGGCAGGAGAGTGGTAAAGTACTGTTTTCTCTAAGTCTGAAGGCTGCCCACACTGTGCCTGTGTGCTGCAGCTTGCATCTTCGCCTTTGGGAAGCTGCCGCTCGCCGATTCTCCCGGAGGCGAAGAAGCGGCTTCTTCGCACACAGAGCATTGTGGCGAGCGCAGGGAGCTCCTGAGAGCGGTTTGTGCCGAAAGAAGCCCGGGACCGGCACTTAGCTTCGGAGAGCTGCGTATCTGCGTCTTCTGCGTGTCTTGCCGCTCTACACTCAGCAAAAAGCTTTTCCACCATATCTTGCAAGGAGAAACTCTGCCAGGAAAGAAAACATCCAAAATCTTGTTCTAAAGCTTGCTCGGGGGTCTGCAAAGAGTTTGGCAAGAATGAAAGGTAGTTGTCCAAAACTCGTTCTTTTCCAATAGAATAACCATGGAAAAGGCAGGAGAGTGGTAAAGTACTGTTTTCTCTAAGTCTGAAGGCTGCCCACACTGTGCCTGTGTGCTGCAGCTTGCATCTTCGCCTTTGGGAAGCTGCCGCTCGCCGATTCTCCCGGAGGCGAAGAAGCGGCTTCTTCGCACACAGAGCATTGTGGCGAGCGCAGGGAGCTCCTGAGAGCGGTTTGTGCCGAAAGAAGCCCGGGACCGGCACTTAGCTTCGGAGAGCTGCGTATCTGCGTCTTCTGCGTGTCTTGCCGCTCTACACTCAGCAAAAAGCTTTTCTACCATATCTTGCAAGGAGAAACTCTGCCAGGAAAGAAAACATCCAAAATCTTGTTCTAAAGCTTGCACGGGGGTCTGCAAAGAGTTTGGCAAGAATGAAAGGTAGTTGTCCAAAACTCGTTCTTTTCCAATAGAATAACCATGGAAAAGGCAGGAGAGTGGTAAAGTACTGTTTTCTCTAAGTCTGAAGGCTGCCCACACTGTGCCTGTGTGCTGCAGCTTGCATCTTCGCCTTTGGGAAGCTGCCGCTCGCCGATTCTCCCGGAGGCGAAGAAGCGGCTTCTTCGCACACAGAGCATTGTGGCGAGCGCAGGGAGCTCCTGAGAGCGGTTTGTGCCGAAAGAAGCCCGGGACCGGCACTTAGCTTCGGAGAGCTGCGTATCTGCGTCTTCTGCGTGTCTTGCCGCTCTACACTCAGCAAAAAGCTTTTCCACCATATCTTGCAAGGAGAAACTCTGCCAGGAAAGAAAACATCCAAAATCTTGTTCTAAAGCTTGCACGGGGGTCTGCAAAGAGTTTGGCAAGAATGAAAGGTAGTTGTCCAAAACTCGTTCTTTTCCAATAGACTAACCATGGAAAAGGCAGGAGAGTGGTAAAGTACTGTTTTCTCTAAGTCTGAAGGCTGCCCACACTGTGCCTGTGTGCTGCAGCTTGCATCTTCGCCTTTGGGAAGCTGCCGCTCGCCGATTCTCCCGGAGGCGAAGAAGCGGCTTCTTCGCACACACAGCATTGTGGCGAGCGCAGGGAGCTCCTGAGAGCGGTTTGTGCCGAAAGAAGCCCGGGACCGGCACTTAGCTTCGGAGAGCTGCGTATCGGCGTCTTCTGCGTGTCTTGCCGCTCTACACTCAGCAAAAAGCTTTTCCACCATATCTTGCAAGGAGAAACTCTGCCAGGAAAGAAAACATCCAAAATCTTGTTCTAAAGCTTGCACGGGGGTCTGCAAAGAGTTTGGCAAGAATGAAAGGTAGTTGTCCAAAACTCGTTCTTTTCCAATAGAATAACCATGGAAAAGGCAGGAGAGTGGTAAAGTACTGTTTTCTCTAAGTCTGAAGGCTGCCCACACTGTGCCTGCGTGCTGCAGCTTGCATCTTTGCCTTTGGGAAGCTGCCGCTCGCCGATTCTCCCGCAGGCGAAGAAGCGGCTTCTTCGCACACAGAGCATTGTGGCGAGCGCAGGGAGCTCCTGAGAGCGGTTTGTGCCGAAAGAAGCCCGGGACCGGCACTTAGCTTCGGAGAGCTGCGTATCTGCGTCTTCTGCGTGTCTTGCCGCTCTACACTCAGCAAAAAGCTTTTCCAGCATATCTTGCAAGGAGAAACTCTGCCAGGAAAGAAAACATCCAAAATCTTGTTCTAAAGCTTGCACGGGGGTCTGCAAAGAGTTTGGCAAGAATGAAAGGTAGTTGTCCAAAACTCGTTCTTTTCCAATAGAATAACCATGGAAAAGGCAGGAGAGTGGTAAAGTACTGTTTTCTCTAAGTCTGAAGGCTGCCCACACTGTGCCTGTGTGCTGCAGCTTGCATCTTCGCCTTTGGGAAGCTGCCGCTCGCCGATTCTCCCGGAGGCGAAGAAGCGGCTTCTTCGCACACACAGCATTGTGGCGAGCGCAGGGAGCTCCTGAGAGCGGTTTGTGCCGAAAGAAGCCCGGGACCGGCACTTAGCTTCGGAGAGCTGCGTATCGGCGTCTTCTGCGTGTCTTGCCGCTCTACACTCAGCAAAAAGCTTTTCCACCATATCTTGCAAGGAGAAACTCTGCCAGAAAGAAAACATCCAAAATCTTGTTCTAAAGCTTGCACGGGGGTCTGCAAAGAGTTTGGCAAGAATGAAAGGTAGTTGTCCAAAACTCGTTCTTTTCCAATAGAATAACCATGGAAAAGGCAGGAGAGTGGTAAAGTACTGTTTTCTCTAAGTCTGAATGCTGCCCACACTGTGCCTGCGTGCTGCAGCTTGCATCTTCGCCTTTGGGAAGCTGCCGCTCGCCGATTCTCCCGGAGGCGAAGAAGCGGCTTCTTCGCACACAGAGCATTGTGGCGAGCGCAGGGAGCTCCTGAGAGCGGTTTGTGCCGAAAGAAGCCCGGGACCGGCACTTAGCTTCGGAGAGCTGCGTATCTGCGTCTTCTGCGTGTCTTGCCGCTCTACACTCAGCAAAAAGCTTTTCCACCATATCTTGCAAGGAGAAACTCTGCCAGGAAAGAAAACATCCAAAATCTTGTTCTAAAGCTTGCACGGGGGTCTGCAAAGAGTTTGGCAAGAATGAAAGGTAGTTGTCCAAAACTCGTTCTTTTCCAATAGACTAACCATGGAAAAGGCAGGAGAGTGGTAAAGTACTGTTTTCTCTAAGTCTGAAGGCTGCCCACACTGTGCCTGTGTGCTGCAGCTTGCATCTTCGCCTTTGGGAAGCTGCCGCTCGCCGATTCTCCCGGAGGCGAAGAAGCCGGCTTCTTCTCACACAGAGCATTGTGGCGAGCGCAGGGAGCTCCTGAGAGCGGTTTGTGCCGAAAGAAGCCCGGGACCGGCACTTAGCTTCGGAGAGCTGCGTATCGGCGTCTTCTGCGTGTCTTGCCGCTCTACACTCAGCAAAAAGCTTTTCCACCATATCTTGCAAGGAGAAACTCTGCCAGGAAAGAAAACATCCAAAATCTTGTTCTAAAGCTTGCACGGGGGTCTGCAAAGAGTTTGGCAAGAATGAAAGGTAGTTGTCCAAAACTCGTTCTTTTCCAATAGAATAACCATGGAAAAGGGCAGGAGAGTGTAAAGTACTGTTTTCTCTAAGTCTGAATGCTGCCCACACTGTGCCTGTGTGCTGCAGCTTGCATCTTCGCCTTTGGGAAGCTGCCGCTCGCCGATTCTCCCGGAGGCGAAGAAGCGGCTTCTTCGCACACAGAGCATTGTGGCGAGCGCAGGGAGCTCCTGAGAGCGGTTTGTGCCGAAAGAAGCCCGGGACCGGCACTTAGCTTCGGAGAGCTGCGTATCTGCGTCTTCTGCGTGTCTTGCCGCTCTACACTCAGCAAAAAGCTTTTCTACCATATCTTGCAAGGAGAAACTCTGCCAGGAAAGAAAACATCCAAAATCTTGTTCTAAAGCTTGCACGGGGGTCTGCAAAGAGTTTGGCAAGAATGAAAGGTAGTTGTCCAAAACTCGTTCTTTTCCAATAGAATAACCATGGAAAAGGCAGGAGAGTGGTAAAGTACTGTTTCTCTAAGTCTGAAGGCTGCCCACACTGTGCCTGTGTGCTGCAGCTTGCATCTTCGCCTTTGGGAAGCTGCCGCTCGCCGATTCTCCCGGAGGCGAAGAAGCGGCTTCTTCGCACACAGAGCATTGTGGCGAGCGCAGGGAGCTCCTGAGAGCGGTTTGTGCCGAAAGAAGCCCGGGACCGGCACTTAGCTTCGGAGAGCTGCGTATCTGCGTCTTCTGCGTGTCTTGCCGCTCTACACTCAGCAAAAAGCTTTTCCACCATATCTTGCAAGGAGAAACTCTGCCAGGAAAGAAAACATCCAAAATCTTGTTCTAAAGCTTGCACGGGGGTCTGCAAAGAGTTTGGCAAGAATGAAAGGTAGTTGTCCAAAACTCGTTCTTTTCCAATAGACTAACCATGGAAAAGGCAGGAGAGTGGTAAAGTACTGTTTTCTCTAAGTCTGAAGGCTGCCACACTGTGCCTGTGTGCTGCAGCTTGCATCTTCGCCTTTGGGAAGCTGCCGCTCGCCGATTCTCTCCCGGAGGCGAAGAAGCGGCTTCTTCGCACACACAGCATTGTGGCGAGCGCAGGGAGCTCCTGAGAGCGGTTTGTGCCGAAAGAAGCCCGGGACCGGCACTTAGCTTCGGAGAGCTGCGTATCGGCGTCTTCTGCGTGTCTTGCCGCTCTACACTCAGCAAAAAGCTTTTCCACCATATCTTGCAAGGAGAAACTCTGCCAGGAAAGAAAACATCCAAAATCTTGTTCTAAAGCTTGCACGGGGGTCTGCAAAGAGTTTGGCAAGAATGAAAGGTAGTTGTCCAAAACTCGTTCTTTTCCAATAGAATAACCATGGAAAAGGCAGGAGAGTGGTAAAGTACTGTTTTCTCTAAGTCTGAAGGCTGCCCACACTGTGCCTGCGTGCTGCAGCTTGCATCTTCGCCTTTGGGAAGCTGCCGCTCGCCGATTCTCCCGGAGGCGAAGAAGCGGCTTCTTCGCACACAGAGCATTGTGGCGAGCGCAGGGAGCTCCTGAGAGCGGTTTGTGCCGAAAGAAGCCCGGGACCGGCACTTAGCTTCGGAGAGCTGCGTATCTGCGTCTTCTGCGTGTCTTGCCGCTCTACACTCAGCAAAAAGCTTTTCTACCATATCTTGCAAGGAGAAACTCTGCCAGGAAAGAAAACATCCAAAATCTTGTTCTAAAGCTTGCACGGGGGTCTGCAAAGAGTTTGGCAAGAATGAAAGGTAGTTGTCCAAAACTCGTTCTTTTCCAATAGAATAACCATGGAAAAGGCAGGAGAGTGGTAAAGTACTGTTTTCTCTAAGTCTGAAGGCTGCCCACACTGTGCCTGTGTGCTGCAGCTTGCATCTTCGCCTTTGGGAAGCTGCCGCTCGCCGATTCTCCCGCAGGCGAAGAAGCGGCTTCTTCGCACACAGAGCATTGTGGCGAGCGCAGGGAGCTCCTGAGAGCGGTTTGTGCCGAAAGAAGCCCGGGACCGGCACTTAGCTTCGGAGAGCTGCGTATCGGCGTCTTCTGCGTGTCTTGCCGCTCTACACTCAGCAAAAAGCTTTTCCACCATATTTTGCAAGGAGAAACTCTGCCAGGAAAGAAAACATCCAAAATCTTGTTCTAAAGCTTGCACGGGGGTCTGCAAAGAGTTTGGCAAGAATGAAAGGTAGTTGTCCAAAACTCGTTCTTTTCCAATAGAATAACCATGGAAAAGGCAGGAGAGTGGTAAAGTACTGTTTTCTCTAAGTCTGAATGCTGCCCACACTGTGCCTGCGTGCTGCAGCTTGCATCTTCGCCTTTGGGAAGCTGCCGCTCGCCGATTCTCCCGCAGGCGAAGAAGCGGCTTCTTCGCACACAGAGCATTGTGGCGAGCGCAGGGAGCTCCTGAGAGCGGTTTGTGCCGAAAGAAGCCCGGGACCGGCACTTAGCTTCGGAGAGCTGCGTATCTGCGTCTTCTGCGTGTCTTGCCGCTCTACACTCAGCAAAAAGCTTTTCCAGCATATCTTGCAAGGAGAAACTCTGCCAGGAAAGAAAACATCCAAAATCTTGTTCTAAAGCTTGCACGGGGGTCTGCAAAGAGTTTGGCAAGAATGAAAGGTAGTTGTCCAAAACTCGTTCTTTTCCAATAGAATAACCATGGAAAAGGCAGGAGAGTGGTAAAGTACTGTTTTCTCTAAGTCTGAATGCTGCCCACACTGTGCCTGTGTGCTGCAGCTTGCATCTTCGCCTTTGGGAAGCTGCCGCTCGCCGATTCTCCCGCAGGCGAAGAAGCGGCTTCTTCGCACACAGAGCATTGTGGCGAGCGCAGGGAGCTCCTGAGAGCGGTTTGTGCCGAAAGAAGCCCGGGACCGGCACTTAGCTTCGGAGAGCTGCGTATCTGCGTCTTCTGCGTGTCTTGCCGCTCTACACTCAGCAAAAAGCTTTTCCACCATATCTTGCAAAGAGAAACTCTGCCAGGAAAGAAAACATCCAAAATCTTGTTCTAAAGCTTGCACGGGGGTCTGCAAAGAGTTTGGCAAGAATGAAAGGTAGTTGTCCAAAACTCGTTCTTTTCCAATAGACTAACCATGGAAAAGGCAGGAGAGTGGTAAAGTACTGTTTTCTCTAAGTCTGAAGGCTGCCCACACTGTGCCTGTGTGCTGCAGCTTGCATCTTCGCCTTTGGGAAGCTGCCGCTCGCCGATTCTCCCGGAGGCGAAGAAGCGGCTTCTTCTCACACAGAGCATTGTGGCGAGCGCAGGGAGCTCCTGAGAGCGGTTTGTGCCGAAAGAAGCCCGGGACCGGCACTTAGCTTCGGAGAGCTGCGTATCTGCGTCTTCTGCGTGTCTTGCCGCTCTACACTCAGCCAAAAGCTTTTCCACCATATCTTGCAAGGAGAAACTCTGCCAGGAAAGAAAACATCCAAAATCTTGTTCTAAAGCTTGCACGGGGGTCTGCAAAGAGTTTGGCAAGAATGAAAGGTAGTTGTCCAAAACTCGTTCTTTTCCAATAGACTAACCATGGAAAAGGCAGGAGAGTGGTAAAGTACTGTTTTCTCTAAGTCTGAAGGCTGCCCACACTGTGCCTGTGTGCTGCAGCTTGCATCTTCGCCTTTGGGAAGCTGCCGCTCGCCGATTCTCCCGGAGGCGAAGAAGCGGCTTCTTCGCACACAGAGCATTGTGGCGAGCGCAGGGAGCTCCTGAGAGCGGTTTGTGCCGAAAGAAGCCCGGGACCGGCACTTAGCTTCGGAGAGCTGCGTATCTGCGTCTTCTGCGTGTCTTGCCGCTCTACACTCAGCAAAAAGCTTTTCCACCATATCTTGCAAGGAGAAACTCTGCCAGGAAAGAAAACATCCAAAATCTTGTTCTAAAGCTTGCACGGAGGTCTGCAAAGAGTTTGGCAAGAATGAAAGGTAGTTGTCCAAAACTCGTTCTTTTCCAATAGAATAACCATGGAAAAGGCAGGAGAGTGGTAAAGTACTGTTTTCTCTAAGTCTGAAGGCTGCCCACACTGTGCCTGTGTGCTGCAGCTTGCATCTTCGCCTTTGGGAAGCTGCCGCTCGCCGATTCTCCCGGAGGCGAAGAAGCGGCTTCTTCGCACACAGAGCATTGTGGCGAGCGCAGGGAGCTCCTGAGAGCGGTTTGTGCCAAAAGAAGCCCGGGACCGGCACTTGGCTTCGGAGAGCTGCGTATCTGCGTCTTCTGCGTGTCAGCAAAAAGCTTTTCCACCATATCTTGCAAGGAGAAACTCTGCCAGGAAAGAAAACACCCAAAATCTTGTTCTAAAGCTTGCAAGGAGGTCTGCAAAGAGTTTGGCAAGAATGAAAGGTAGTTGTGCAAAACTCGTTCTTTTCCAATAGAATAACCATGGAAAAGGCAGGAGAGTGGTAAAGTACTGTTTTCTCTAAGTCTGAAGGCTGCCCACACTGTGCCTGTGTGCTGCAGCTTGCATCTTCGCCTTTGGGAAGCTGCCGCTCGCCGATTCTCCCGGAGGCGAAGAAGCGGCTTCTTCGCACACAGAGCATTGTGGCGAGCGCAGGGAGCTCCTGAGAGCGGTTTGTGCCGAAAGAAGCCCGGGACCGGCACTTAGCTTCGGAGAGCTGCGTATCTGCGTCTTCTGCGTGTCAGCAAAAAGCTTTTCCACCATATCTTGCAAGGAGAAACTCTGCCAGGAAAGAAAACATCCAAAATCTTGTTCTAAAGCTTGCACGGAGGTCTGCAAAGAGTTTGGCAAGAATGAAAGGTAGTTGTCCAAAACTCGTTCTTTTCCAATAGAATAACCATGGAAAAGGCAGGAGAGTGGTAAAGTACTGTTTTCTCTAAGTCTGAAGGCTGCCCACACTGTGCCTGTGTGCTGCAGCTTGCATCTTCGCCTTTGGGAAGCTGCCGCTCGCCGATTCTCCCGGAGGCGAAGAAGCGGCTTCTTCGCACACAGAGCATTGTGGCGAGCGCAGGGAGCTCCTGAGAGCGGTTTGTGCCGAAAGAAGCCCGGGACCGGCACTTAGCTTCGGAGAGCTGCGTATCTGCGTCTTCTGCGTGTCTTGCCGCTCTACACTCAGCAAAAAGCTTTTCCACCATATCTTGCAAAGAGAAACTCTGCCAGGAAAGAAAACATCCAAAATCTTGTTCTAAAGCTTGCACGGAGGTCTGCAAAGAGTTTGGCAAGAATGAAAGGTAGTTGTCCAAAACTCGTTCTTTTCCAATAGAATAACCATGGAAAAGGCAGGAGAGTGGTAAAGTACTGTTTTCTCTAAGTCTGAATGCTGCCCACACTGTGCCTGTGTGCTGCAGCTTGCATCTTCGCCTTTGGGAAGCTGCCGCTCGCCGATTCTCCCGGAGGCGAAGAAGCGGCTTCTTCGCACACAGAGCATTGTGGCGAGCGCAGGGAGCTCCTGAGAGCGGTTTGTGCCGAAAGAAGCCCGGGACCGGCACTTAGCTTCGGAGAGCTGCGTATCTGCGTCTTCTGCGTTTCAGCAAAAAGCTTTTCCAGCATATCTTGCAAGGAGAAACTCTGCCAGGAAAGAAAACACCCAAAATCTTGTTCTAAAGCTTGCACGGAGGTCTGCAAAGAGTTTGGCAAGAATGAAAGGTAGTTGTCCAAAACTCGTTCTTTTCCAATATAATAACCATGGAAAAGGCAGGAGAGTGGTAAAGTACTGTTTTCTCTAAGTCTGAATGCTGCCCACACTGTGCCTGTGTGCTGCAGCTTGCATCTTCGCCTTTGGGAAGCTGCCGCTCGCCGATTCTCCCGGAGGCGAAGAAGCGGCTTCTTCGCACACAGAGCATTGTGCCGCTCTCAGGGAGCTCCTGAGAGCGGTTTGTGCCGAAAGAAGCCCGGGACCGGCACTTAGCTTCGGAGAGCTGCGTATCTGCGTCTTCTGCGTGTCTTGCCGCTCTACACTCAGCAAAAAGCTTTTCCACCATATCTTGCAAAGAGAAACTCTGCCAGGAAAGAAAACATCCAAAATCTTGTTCTAAAGCTTGCACGGAGGTCTGCAAAGAGTTTGGCAAGAATGAAAGGTAGTTGTCCAAAACTCGTTCTATTCCAATATAATATCAATGGAAAAGGCAGGAGAGTGGTAAAGTACTGTTTTCTCTAAGTCTGAATGCTGCCCACACTGTGCCTGTGTGCTGCAGCTTGCATCTTCGCCTTTGGGAAGCTGCCGCTCGCCGATTCTCCCGGAGGCGAAGAAGCGGCTTCTTCGCACACAGAGCATTGGGCCGGTCGCGGTGAGCACCTACGAGCGGCTTCTGCTGAACGAAGCCCGGGACCGGCACTTAGCTTCGGAGAGCTGCGTATCTGCGTCTTCTGCGTGTCTTGTGCTCAACACTCAGCAAAAAGCTTTTCCAGCATATCTTGCAAAGAGAAACTCTGCCAGGAAAGAAAACATCCAAAATCTTGTTCTAAAGCTTGCACGGAGGTCTGCAAAGAGTTTGGCAAGAATGAAAGGTAGTTGTCCAAAACTCGTTCTTTTCCAATAGACTAACCATGGAAAAGGCAGGAGAGTGGTAAAGTACTGTTTTCTCTAAGTCTGAAGGCTGCCCACACTGTGCCTGTGTGCTGCAGCTTGCATCTTCGCCTTTGGGAAGCTGCCGCTCGCCGATTCTCCCGGAGGCGAAGAAGCGGCTTCTTCTCACACAGAGCATTGTGGCGAGCGCAGGGAGCTCCTGAGAGCGGTTTGTGCCGAAAGAAGCCCGGGACCGGCACTTAGCTTCGGAGAGCTGCGTATCGGCGTCTTCTGCGTGTCTTGCCGCTCTACACTCAGCAAAAAGCTTTTCCAGCATATCTTGCAAGGAGAAACTCTGCCAGGAAAGAAAACATCCAAAATCTTGTTCTAAAGCTTGCACGGGGGTCTGCAAAGAGTTTGGCAAGAATGAAAGGTAGTTGTCCAAAACTCGTTCTTTTCCAATAGAATAACCATGGAAAAGGCAGGAGAGTGGTAAAGTACTGTTTTCTCTAAGTCTGAATGCTGCCCACACTGTGCCTGTGTGCTGCAGCTTGCATCTTCGCCTTTGGGAAGCTGCCGCTCGCCGATTCTCCCGGAGGCGAAGAAGCGGCTTCTTCGCACACAGAGCATTGTGGCGAGCGCAGGGAGCTCCTGAGAGCGGTTTGTGCCGAAAGAAGCCCGGGACCGGCACTTAGCTTCGGAGAGCTGCGTATCTGCGTCTTCTGCGTGTCTTGCCGCTCTACACTCAGCAAAAAGCTTTTCTACCATATCTTGCAAGGAGAAACTCTGCCAGGAAAGAAAACATCCAAAATCTTGTTCTAAAGCTTGCACGGGGGTCTGCAAAGAGTTTGGCAAGAATGAAAGGTAGTTGTCCAAAACTCGTTCTTTTCCAATAGAATAACCATGGAAAAGGCAGGAGAGTGGTAAAGTACTGTTTTCTCTAAGTCTGAAGGCTGCCCACACTGTGCCTGTGTGCTGCAGCTTGCATCTTCGCCTTTGGGAAGCTGCCGCTCGCCGATTCTCCCGGAGGCGAAGAAGCGGCTTCTTCGCACACAGAGCATTGTGGCGAGCGCAGGGAGCTCCTGAGAGCGGTTTGTGCCGAAAGAAGCCCGGGACCGGCACTTAGCTTCGGAGAGCTGCGTATCTGCGTCTTCTGCGTGTCTTGCCGCTCTACACTCAGCAAAAAGCTTTTCCACCATATCTTGCAAGGAGAAACTCTGCCAGGAAAGAAAACATCCAAAATCTTGTTCTAAAGCTTGCACGGGGGTCTGCAAAGAGTTTGGCAAGAATGAAAGGTAGTTGTCCAAAACTCGTTCTTTTCCAATAGACTAACCATGGAAAAGGCAGGAGAGTGGTAAAGTACTGTTTTCTCTAAGTCTGAAGGCTGCCCACACTGTGCCTGTGTGCTGCAGCTTGCATCTTCGCCTTTGGGAAGCTGCCGCTCGCCGATTCTCCCGGAGGCGAAGAAGCGGCTTCTTCGCACACACAGCATTGTGGCGAGCGCAGGGAGCTCCTGAGAGCGGTTTGTGCCGAAAGAAGCCCGGGACCGGCACTTAGCTTCGGAGAGCTGCGTATCGGCGTCTTCTGCGTGTCTTGCCGCTCTACACTCAGCAAAAAGCTTTTCCACCATATCTTGCAAGGAGAAACTCTGCCAGGAAAGAAAACATCCAAAATCTTGTTCTAAAGCTTGCACGGGGGTCTGCAAAGAGTTTGGCAAGAATGAAAGGTAGTTGTCCAAAACTCGTTCTTTTCCAATAGAATAACCATGGAAAAGGCAGGAGAGTGGTAAAGTACTGTTTTCTCTAAGTCTGAAGGCTGCCCACACTGTGCCTGCGTGCTGCAGCTTGCATCTTCGCCTTTGGGAAGCTGCCGCTCGCCGATTCTCCCGGAGGCGAAGAAGCGGCTTCTTCGCACACAGAGCATTGTGGCGAGCGCAGGGAGCTCCTGAGAGCGGTTTGTGCCGAAAGAAGCCCGGGACCGGCACTTAGCTTCGGAGAGCTGCGTATCTGCGTCTTCTGCGTGTCTTGCCGCTCTACACTCAGCAAAAAGCTTTTCTACCATATCTTGCAAGGAGAAACTCTGCCAGGAAAGAAAACATCCAAAATCTTGTTCTAAAGCTTGCACGGGGGTCTGCAAAGAGTTTGGCAAGAATGAAAGGTAGTTGTCCAAAACTCGTTCTTTTCCAATAGAATAACCATGGAAAAGGCAGGAGAGTGGTAAAGTACTGTTTTCTCTAAGTCTGAAGGCTGCCCACACTGTGCCTGTGTGCTGCAGCTTGCATCTTCGCCTTTGGGAAGCTGCCGCTCGCCGATTCTCCCGCAGGCGAAGAAGCGGCTTCTTCGCACACAGAGCATTGTGGCGAGCGCAGGGAGCTCCTGAGAGCGGTTTGTGCCGAAAGAAGCCCGGGACCGGCACTTAGCTTCGGAGAGCTGCGTATCGGCGTCTTCTGCGTGTCTTGCCGCTCTACACTCAGCAAAAAGCTTTTCCACCATATTTTGCAAGGAGAAACTCTGCCAGGAAAGAAAACATCCAAAATCTTGTTCTAAAGCTTGCACGGGGGTCTGCAAAGAGTTTGGCAAGAATGAAAGGTAGTTGTCCAAAACTCGTTCTTTTCCAATAGAATAACCATGGAAAAGGCAGGAGAGTGGTAAAGTACTGTTTTCTCTAAGTCTGAATGCTGCCCACACTGTGCCTGCGTGCTGCAGCTTGCATCTTCGCCTTTGGGAAGCTGCCGCTCGCCGATTCTCCCGCAGGCGAAGAAGCGGCTTCTTCGCACACAGAGCATTGTGGCGAGCGCAGGGAGCTCCTGAGAGCGGTTTGTGCCGAAAGAAGCCCGGGACCGGCACTTAGCTTCGGAGAGCTGCGTATCTGCGTCTTCTGCGTGTCTTGCCGCTCTACACTCAGCAAAAAGCTTTTCCAGCATATCTTGCAAGGAGAAACTCTGCCAGGAAAGAAAACATCCAAAATCTTGTTCTAAAGCTTGCACGGGGGTCTGCAAAGAGTTTGGCAAGAATGAAAGGTAGTTGTCCAAAACTCGTTCTTTTCCAATAGAATAACCATGGAAAAGGCAGGAGAGTGGTAAAGTACTGTTTTCTCTAAGTCTGAATGCTGCCCACACTGTGCCTGTGTGCTGCAGCTTGCATCTTCGCCTTTGGGAAGCTGCCGCTCGCCGATTCTCCCGCAGGCGAAGAAGCGGCTTCTTCGCACACAGAGCATTGTGGCGAGCGCAGGGAGCTCCTGAGAGCGGTTTGTGCCGAAAGAAGCCCGGGACCGGCACTTAGCTTCGGAGAGCTGCGTATCTGCGTCTTCTGCGTGTCTTGCCGCTCTACACTCAGCAAAAAGCTTTTCCACCATATCTTGCAAAGAGAAACTCTGCCAGGAAAGAAAACATCCAAAATCTTGTTCTAAAGCTTGCACGGGGGTCTGCAAAGAGTTTGGCAAGAATGAAAGGTAGTTGTCCAAAACTCGTTCTTTTCCAATAGACTAACCATGGAAAAGGCAGGAGAGTGGTAAAGTACTGTTTTCTCTAAGTCTGAAGGCTGCCCACACTGTGCCTGTGTGCTGCAGCTTGCATCTTCGCCTTTGGGAAGCTGCCGCTCGCCGATTCTCCCGGAGGCGAAGAAGCGGCTTCTTCTCACACAGAGCATTGTGGCGAGCGCAGGGAGCTCCTGAGAGCGGTTTGTGCCGAAAGAAGCCCGGGACCGGCACTTAGCTTCGGAGAGCTGCGTATCTGCGTCTTCTGCGTGTCTTGCCGCTCTACACTCAGCCAAAAGCTTTTCCACCATATCTTGCAAGGAGAAACTCTGCCAGGAAAGAAAACATCCAAAATCTTGTTCTAAAGCTTGCACGGGGGTCTGCAAAGAGTTTGGCAAGAATGAAAGGTAGTTGTCCAAAACTCGTTCTTTTCCAATAGACTAACCATGGAAAAGGCAGGAGAGTGGTAAAGTACTGTTTTCTCTAAGTCTGAAGGCTGCCCACACTGTGCCTGTGTGCTGCAGCTTGCATCTTCGCCTTTGGGAAGCTGCCGCTCGCCGATTCTCCCGGAGGCGAAGAAGCGGCTTCTTCGCACACAGAGCATTGTGGCGAGCGCAGGGAGCTCCTGAGAGCGGTTTGTGCCGAAAGAAGCCCGGGACCGGCACTTAGCTTCGGAGAGCTGCGTATCTGCGTCTTCTGCGTGTCTTGCCGCTCTACACTCAGCAAAAAGCTTTTCCACCATATCTTGCAAGGAGAAACTCTGCCAGGAAAGAAAACATCCAAAATCTTGTTCTAAAGCTTGCACGGAGGTCTGCAAAGAGTTTGGCAAGAATGAAAGGTAGTTGTCCAAAACTCGTTCTTTTCCAATAGAATAACCATGGAAAAGGCAGGAGAGTGGTAAAGTACTGTTTTCTCTAAGTCTGAAGGCTGCCCACACTGTGCCTGTGTGCTGCAGCTTGCATCTTCGCCTTTGGGAAGCTGCCGCTCGCCGATTCTCCCGGAGGCGAAGAAGCGGCTTCTTCGCACACAGAGCATTGTGGCGAGCGCAGGGAGCTCCTGAGAGCGGTTTGTGCCAAAAGAAGCCCGGGACCGGCACTTGGCTTCGGAGAGCTGCGTATCTGCGTCTTCTGCGTGTCAGCAAAAAGCTTTTCCACCATATCTTGCAAGGAGAAACTCTGCCAGGAAAGAAAACACCCAAAATCTTGTTCTAAAGCTTGCAAGGAGGTCTGCAAAGAGTTTGGCAAGAATGAAAGGTAGTTGTGCAAAACTCGTTCTTTTCCAATAGAATAACCATGGAAAAGGCAGGAGAGTGGTAAAGTACTGTTTTCTCTAAGTCTGAAGGCTGCCCACACTGTGCCTGTGTGCTGCAGCTTGCATCTTCGCCTTTGGGAAGCTGCCGCTCGCCGATTCTCCCGGAGGCGAAGAAGCGGCTTCTTCGCACACAGAGCATTGTGGCGAGCGCAGGGAGCTCCTGAGAGCGGTTTGTGCCAAAAGAAGCCCGGGACCGGCACTTAGCTTCGGAGAGCTGCGTATCTGCGTCTTCTGCGTGTCAGCAAAAAGCTTTTCCACCATATCTTGCAAGGAGAAACTCTGCCAGGAAAGAAAACATCCAAAATCTTGTTCTAAAGCTTGCACGGAGGTCTGCAAAGAGTTTGGCAAGAATGAAAGGTAGTTGTCCAAAACTCGTTCTTTTCCAATAGAATAACCATGGAAAAGGCAGGAGAGTGGTAAAGTACTGTTTTCTCTAAGTCTGAAGGCTGCCCACACTGTGCCTGTGTGCTGCAGCTTGCATCTTCGCCTTTGGGAAGCTGCCGCTCGCCGATTCTCCCGGAGGCGAAGAAGCGGCTTCTTCGCACACAGAGCATTGTGGCGAGCGCAGGGAGCTCCTGAGAGCGGTTTGTGCCGAAAGAAGCCCGGGACCGGCACTTAGCTTCGGAGAGCTGCGTATCTGCGTCTTCTGCGTGTCTTGCCGCTCTACACTCAGCAAAAAGCTTTTCCACCATATCTTGCAAAGAGAAACTCTGCCAGGAAAGAAAACATCCAAAATCTTGTTCTAAAGCTTGCACGGAGGTCTGCAAAGAGTTTGGCAAGAATGAAAGGTAGTTGTCCAAAACTCGTTCTTTTCCAATAGAATAACCATGGAAAAGGCAGGAGAGTGGTAAAGTACTGTTTTCTCTAAGTCTGAATGCTGCCCACACTGTGCCTGTGTGCTGCAGCTTGCATCTTCGCCTTTGGGAAGCTGCCGCTCGCCGATTCTCCCGGAGGCGAAGAAGCGGCTTCTTCGCACACAGAGCATTGTGGCGAGCGCAGGGAGCTCCTGAGAGCGGTTTGTGCCGAAAGAAGCCCGGGACCGGCACTTAGCTTCGGAGAGCTGCGTATCTGCGTCTTCTGCGTTTCAGCAAAAAGCTTTTCCAGCATATCTTGCAAGGAGAAACTCTGCCAGGAAAGAAAACACCCAAAATCTTGTTCTAAAGCTTGCACGGAGGTCTGCAAAGAGTTTGGCAAGAATGAAAGGTAGTTGTCCAAAACTCGTTCTTTTCCAATATAATAACCATGGAAAAGGCAGGAGAGTGGTAAAGTACTGTTTTCTCTAAGTCTGAATGCTGCCCACACTGTGCCTGTGTGCTGCAGCTTGCATCTTCGCCTTTGGGAAGCTGCCGCTCGCCGATTCTCCCGGAGGCGAAGAAGCGGCTTCTTCGCACACAGAGCATTGTGCCGCTCTCAGGGAGCTCCTGAGAGCGGTTTGTGCCGAAAGAAGCCCGGGACCGGCACTTAGCTTCGGAGAGCTGCGTATCTGCGTCTTCTGCGTGTCTTGCCGCTCTACACTCAGCAAAAAGCTTTTCCACCATATCTTGCAAAGAGAAACTCTGCCAGGAAAGAAAACATCCAAAATCTTGTTCTAAAGCTTGCACGGAGGTCTGCAAAGAGTTTGGCAAGAATGAAAGGTAGTTGTCCAAAACTCGTTCTATTCCAATATAATATCAATGGAAAAGGCAGGAGAGTGGTAAAGTACTGTTTTCTCTAAGTCTGAATGCTGCCCACACTGTGCCTGTGTGCTGCAGCTTGCATCTTCGCCTTTGGGAAGCTGCCGCTCGCCGATTCTCCCGGAGGCGAAGAAGCGGCTTCTTCGCACACAGAGCATTGGGCCGGTCGCGGTGAGCACCTACGAGCGGCTTCTGCTGAACGAAGCCCGGGACCGGCACTTAGCTTCGGAGAGCTGCGTATCTGCGTCTTCTGCGTGTCTTGTGCTCAACACTCAGCAAAAAGCTTTTCCAGCATATCTTGCAAAGAGAAACTCTGCCAGGAAAGAAAACATCCAAAATCTTGTTCTAAAGCTTGCACGGAGGTCTGCAAAGAGTTTGGCAAGAATGAAAGGTAGTTGTCCAAAACTCGTTCTTTTCCAATGTAATAGCAATGGAAAAGGCAGGAGAGTGGTAAAGTACTGTTTTCTCTAAGTCTGAATGCTGCCCACACTGTGCCTGTGTGCTGCAGCTTGCATCTTCGCCTTTGGGAAGCTGCCGCTCGCCGATTCTCCCGCAGGCGAAGAAGCGGCTTCTTCGCACACAGAGCATTGTGGCGAGCGCAGGGAGCTCCTGAGAGCGGTTTGTGCCCAAAGAAGCCCGGGACCGGCACTTAGCTTCGGAGAGCTGCGTATCTGCGTCTTCTGCGTGTCTTGCCGCTCTACACTCAGCTAAAAGCTTTTCCACCATATCTTGCAAGGAGAAACTCTGCCAGGAAAGAAAACATCCAAAATCTTGTTCTAAAGCTTGCACGGGGGTCTGCAAAGAGTTTGGCAAGAATGAAAGGTAGTTGTCCAAAACTCGTTCTTTTCCAATAGAATAACCATGGAAAAGGCAGGAGAGTGGTAAAGTACTGTTTTCTCTAAGTCTGAAGGCTGCCCACACTGTGCCTGTGTGCTGCAGCTTGCATCTTCGCCTTTGGGAAGCTGCCGCTCGCCGATTCTCCCGGAGGCGAAGAAGCGGCTTCTTCGCACACAGAGCATTGTGGCGAGCGCAGGGAGCTCCTGAGAGCGGTTTGTGCCGAAAGAAGCCCGGGACCGGCACTTAGCTTCGGAGAGCTGCGTATCTGCGTCTTCTGCGTGTCTTGCCGCTCTACACTCAGCAAAAAGCTTTTCCACCATATCTTGCAAAGAGAAACTCTGCCAGGAAAGAAAACATCCAAAATCTTGTTCTAAAGCTTGCACGGAGGTCTGCAAAGAGTTTGGCAAGAATGAAAGGTAGTTGTCCAAAACTCGTTCTTTTCCAATAGAATAACCATGGAAAAGGCAGGAGAGTGGCAAAGTACTGTTTTCTCTAAGTCTGAAGGCTGCCCACACTGTGCCTGTGTGCTGCAGCTTGCATCTTCGCCTTTGGGAAGCTGCCGCTCGCCGATTCTCCCGGAGGCGAAGAAGCTGCTTCTTCGCACACAGAGCATTGTGGCGAGCGCAGGGAGCTCCTGAGAGCGGTTTGTGCCAAAAGAAGCCCGGCACCGGCACTTAGCTTCGGAGAGCTGCGTATCTGCGTCTTCTGCGTGTCTTGCCGCTCTACACTCAGCAAAAAGCTTTTCCACCATATCTTGCAAGGAGAAACTCTGCCAGGAAAGAAAACATCCAAAATCTTGTTCTAAAGCTTGCACGGAGGTCTGCAAAGAGTTTGGCAAGAATGAAAGGTAGTTGTCCAAAACTCGTTCTTTTCCAATATAATAACCATGGAAAAGGCAGGAGAGTGGTAAAGTACTGTTTTCTCTAAGTCTGAATGCTGCCCACACTGTGCCTGTGTGCTGCAGCTTGCATCTTCGCCTTTGGGAAGCTGCCGCTCGCCGAGTCTCCCGCAGGCGAAGAAGCGGCTTCTTCGCACACAGAGCATTGTGGCGAGCGCAGGGAGCTCCTGAGAGCGGTTTGTGCTGAAAGAAGCCCGGGACCGGCACTTAGCTTCGGAGAGCTGCGTATCTGCGTCTTCTGCGTGTCTTGCCGCTCTACACTCAGCAAAATGCTTTTCCACCATATCTTGCAAGGAGAAACTCTGCCAGGAAAGAAAACATCCAAAATCTTGTTCTAAAGCTTGCACGGAGGTCTGCAAAGAGTTTGGCAAGAATGAAAGGTAGTTGTCCAAAACTCGTTCTTTTCCAATAGAATAACCATGGAAAAGGCAGGAGAGTGGTAAAGTACTGTTTTCTCTAAGTCTGAAGGCTGCCCACACTGTCCCTGTGTGCTGCAGCTTGCATCTTCGCCTTTGGGAAGCTGCCGCTCGCCGATTCTCCCGGAGGCGAAGAAGCGGCTTCTTCGCACACAGAGCATTGTGGCGAGCGCAGGGAGCTCCTGAGAGCGGTTTGTGCCGAAAGAAGCCCGGGACCGGCATTTAGCTTCGGAGAGCTGCGTATCTGCGTCTTCTGCGTGTCTTGCCGCTCTACACTCAGCAAAATGCTTTTCCACCATATCTTGCAAGGAGAAACTCTGCCAGGAAAGAAAACATCCAAAATCTTGTTCTAAAGCTTGCACGGAGGTCTGCAAAGAGTTTGGCAAGAATGAAAGGTAGTTGTCCAAAACTCGTTCTTTTCCAATAGAATAACCATGGAAAAGGCAGGAGAGTGGTAAAGTACTGTTTTCTCTAAGTCTGAATGCTGCCCACACTGTGCCTGTGTGCTGCAGCTTGCATCTTCGCCTTTGGGAAGCTGCCGCTCGCCGATTCTCCCGGAGGCGAAGAAGCGGCTTCTTCGCACACAGAGCATTGTGGCGAGCGCAGGGAGCTCCTGAGAGCGGTTTGTGCCCAAAGAAGCCCGGGACCGGCACTTAGCTTCGGAGAGCTGCGTATCTGCGTCTTCTGCGTGTCTTGCCGCTCTACACACAGCAAAAAGCTTTTCCACCATATCTTGCAAAGAGAAACT
Source organism: Molothrus aeneus (assembly GCF_037042795.1). NCBI lineage: Eukaryota > Metazoa > Chordata > Aves > Passeriformes > Icteridae > Molothrus > Molothrus aeneus. Next base: position 237,550 of record NW_027098796.1, read on the forward strand.
CTGCCAGGAAAGAAAACATCCAAAATCTTGTTCTAAAGCTTGCACGGAGGTCTGCAAAGAGTTTGGCAAGAATGAAAGGTAGTTGTCCAAAACTCGTTCTTTTCCAATATAATAACCATGGAAAAGGCAGGAGAGTGGTAAAGTACTGGTTTCTCTAAGTCTGAATGCTGCCCACACTGTGCCTGCGTGGTGCGGCTTGCATCTTCGCCTTTGCGAAGCTGCCGCTCGCCGATTCTCCCGGAGGCGAAGAAGCGGCTTCTTCGCGCACAGAGCATTGGGCCGGTCGCGGTGAGCACCTAAGAGCGGCTTCTGCCGAAAGAAGCCGTGGACCGGCACTTAGCTTCGGAGAGCTGCGTATCTGCGTCTTCTGCGTGTCTTGCCGCTCTACACTCAGCAAAAAGCTTTTCCACCATATCTTGCAAAGAGAAACTCTGCCAGGAAAGAAAACATCCAAAATCTTGTTCTAAAGCTTGCACGGAGGTCTGCAAAGAGTTTGGCAAGAATGAAAGGTAGTTGTCCAAAACTCGTTCTATTCCAATATAATATCAATGGAAAAGGCAGGAGAGTGGTAAAGTACTGTTTTCTCTAAGTCTGAATGCTGCCCACACTGTGCCTGTGTGCTGCAGCTTGCATCTTCGCCTTTGGGAAGCTGCCGCTCGCCGATTCTCCCGGAGGCGAAGAAGCGGCTTCTTCGCACACAGAGCATTGGGCCGGTCGCGGTGAGCACCTAAGAGCGGCTTCTGCTGAACGAAGCCCGGGACCGGCACTTAGCTTCGGAGAGCTGCGTATCTGCGTCTTCTGCGTGTCTTGCCGCTCTACACTCAGCAAAAAGCTTTTCCAGCATATCTTGCAAAGAGAAACTCTGCCAGGAAAGAAAACATCCAAAATCTTGTTCTAAAGCTTGCACGGAGGTCTGCAAAGAGTTTGGCAAGAATGAAAGGTAGTTGTCCAAAACTCGTTCTTTTCCAATGTAATAGCAATGGAAAAGGCAGGAGAGTGGTAAAGTACTGTTTTCTCTATGTCTGAATGCTGCCCACACTGTGCCTGCGTGGTGCGGCTTGCATCTTCGCCTTTGGGAAGCTGCCGCTCTCCGATTCTCCCGCAGGCGAAGAAGCGGCTTCTTTGCGCACAACATTGTGGCGAGCGCAGGGAGCTCCTGAGAGCAGTTTGTGCCGAAAGATTCCCAGGACCGGCACTTAGCTTCGGAGAGCTGCGTATCTGCGTCTTCTGCGTGTCTTGCCGCTCAACACTCAGCAAAAAGCTTTTCCACCATATCTTGCAAAGAGAAACTCTGCCAGTAAAGAAAAAATCCCCAATCTTCTTCTAAAAGTTGCACAGAAGACTGCAGGGTGTTTTACAAGATGAAAGAGATAGTGTCCCAAAACTCCTTTTATTCAAATATAATGTGAATGAAACGGCAGGAGAATGCTAAAGTACTCGTTTCTATCAATTTGAAAGCTGCACGCGCTGTATCGGTGTGCTGCGGCTTGCATCTTCGCCTTTGCGAAGCTGCCGTTCTCTCCATCTCCCGGAGGCGAAGAAGCGGCTTCTTCGCGCACAGAGCATTGGGCCGGTCGCGGTGAGCACCTAAGAGCGGCTTCTGCCGAAAGACGCCCTGGCAGGGGGCTTAATTTCGGAGAGCTCTTTGCTCTGCCTTCTGCCTCTCTGGTCGCATAAAACTTAGCAAAAAGCTTTTTTACTATGTCTTGCAAGGACAAACTGTGCCAGTACGGAAAGCATCTCCGCTCTTGTTCTAGAAGTTGCACGGAGGTCTGCAGAGTGTTTACCATTAAGCAAAAGAAAGTTGTCTAAAACTCCTTCTTTTGGAATGGTAATGTGAATGGAAAAGGCCGGAGATTGGTAAGGTACTGTTTTCTTTAGGTTTGAGAGCTGCACACACAATCCCCATGTTGTGCGACATTTTTCCTTCGCTTTTAAAGACGCGGCCGCGGTCTCCGTCTCCCGGAGGCGAAGAAGCCGCTTCTTTGCACACAGAGCATTGTGCCGGTCGCGCTGCGCTCCGGAGCACGGCTTCTGCGGAAAGACGCCCGGGAGCGGCCCTTACCTTCGGAGAGCTCCGTATCTCTGAATCTGCGTCTCTTGTCGCCTACATCTTAGCAAAAAGCTTTTCTACTAGGTCTCGCAAGGAGAAACTCTCCCAGTACAAAAAGCATCCCGGATCTTTTTCTGGAAGTTGCACGGAGTGTCAGAAGAGTGTTAGGCAAGAAGCAAAAGAAAGTTGTCCAAAACCCCTTTTCTTCCAATGTTAATGTGAATTGAAAAGGCAGGAAAATGAGGAAGTGCTGTTTTCTGTCCGTTTGAAAGCTGTCACAAGGAGAAACTCTATCAGCACCTCAAGTTTTCCTCCATTTTACTCCCGATCTTTCTTTTGCTGTGCAGTCAAGAAGCACCCCACTTTCTTAGTTCTGCTGCAGGTTGTCTTCAAATGGCTTTGCTTTCTGTCCCCTCCTCCCCATTTCTAACAGGCACAAGCACATTCCCTTCCCAGAACAAAATCCTGGTAATAGAGCCAGGAAGACTACGCTTTGACTTTGAGAACCAAAACCTACCTAAGAGAAAATAGTCCATTCTTTGAGACCCAATATCACACATCTGTGTGCAGGAGGAAGAGGGGTGCGTGCGTGCGTGAATGGGAAGTGTACTCGCCAACAAACTAGAGCCAATATTAGTAACCAACATGTAACAAGTGTGGACGTATCTAATTCCCGGCTCTTTTTTGGGTCTTTTTTCTTCAAGGTTATTTTGCTTTTAAAGATTTTCTAGTCATTTGAAAGATTCTTCTTAGTTTGTGTGAGAATAGAAATCTCCATAAAGCTTACTACGTAAAAGCAGGGTAATCTTTTGGACTTGATGATGACTATTTGGGAGATGATATTTTCATCTGCATAAATCAATTTCCTTGTTTTGGAAATATTTTTGTCACGGAAAGTAGTAAGTTTCAAGATGTGTTTTTAGAAGGTGTAAAAATTGAGATCCTCATTTGTATCAAAGCAATACAAAGAATATCCCTTAAAACCATCCACTCCATCATTTCATTTTGTATTTTTGTCTTTTCAATAGCTAGTTCTCACTTTCAGGTGGCTTTTAAGTGCCATGGTTTGACACAATTTTGTTATTCATTTCTAAGCTTCAAAATGATATTTAAGAAGAGTAATTTCCTGTAACTACTTGACAGTTTGCAAATTAACATCAAAGTGGAGGGAGGGAGGGAAGGAAGTGGCAGAAGGACGTGGCAGAAAGAAGGACATAGTGGAAGGAAGGCAGTGAAGGAAGGAAGTGGGGGAAGGAAAGAAAAGAAAGAAGGAAAGAGAGAAAGAGAAAAAGAAAGAAAGAAAGAAAAAGAAAGAAAGAAAAGGAAGGGAAAAAGAAGGAACGAGGGAAAGAAAGAAAGAAAGAAAGAAAGAAAGAAAGAAAGAAAGAAAGAAAGAAAGAAAGAAAGAAAGAAAGAAAGAAAGAAAGAAAGAAAGAAAGAAAGAAAGAAAGAAAGAAAGAAAGAAAGAAAGAAAGAAAGAAAGAAAGAAAGAAAGAAAGAAAGAAAGAAAGAAAGAAAGAAAGAGAAGGGAAGAAAATTCCCAAATGTCAGAAACGTTAAAGATGATAAAATACTTGCGTGTATGATAAAGAGCGAGGACTAGATATTAGATATAGTATTGCTAAATGGCACATAAATGTGAGACCCAAACAGTTCAACTCATTGGATAGCAGTTTCTCAGCATGAATATGTTATTTCTAGCTTCAACTTCTTACTGCTACTGTACAGAATGATTACCATAGAATAATGGAATGGTTGGGTTTGGAAGGGACCTTAAATTCACCTGCGTCCTCCCCACCATGTCATTGTCAGGGACACCTTCCACTAGACCGCCTTAAGCTCAAAGACCCATTCAAGCTGGCCTTGATCACTTCCAGGAATTGGTCACCCACAACATGTTCTAGTGTCTCACAATCATCTTGGCAAGGAATTTCTTCCCAATAGCCAAAGGAAACCTATACTCTTCAGGCTTTAAAGCCATCCACACTTTTCCTATCGCTCCGTGCCCTTGTGTAGCTCACCTGCCTCCTTCTGGTAGGCTGTCTTCAGCTACTGGAGAGCTGCTCTAACAATTTGCCCGGAGTCTGCTCTTCTCCAGGCTGAGAAAACGCCTGCGGGACTCTGGCTTGATGACAGACTTCATGTACTGCACTGGGGCTCAGACCATTCTTCTTCTTGGAATTGTTGTAGGATGCTCAACCCCTGTTGACTGTGGTACAGGTACACAGTTCATTGTGGTACAGGTAATAAATAGATGATTGTTTTAATAAAGACACAATTGAAATGATAAGAGCTAAATTTTAACGCAAAATTAATTGGAGAAAGATTCCTAAACCTGTGGCCCGTTACCCCAGCCCATCCATTGATTGTAAATGACATTCCTTGCAGATGTTATGATACATGAACCAAAGCCAAGTGATGGATACTGCTTAAGATAGATGTTCTACCTGCTTACTGCAATATGGTCTTATCAGTCTAAAACAATCCCCCGAACATTAAGAACAAGAGATTACATCATGAAGTAATGAAGTGCTTTGGTTGAAAGTAAAAGGCATTTGAAAGAAATGGGTTTGGGGGCTAACGCAGCAAGATCTCAGAAATGGAGTGCCAGCTTAGTTCTCTGCTTCAGAGACAAGTGAAGCAATTCAGAAGTGTCCTCCTGTGAAAAAGGTTGACAGATCTTTCTGCACAACAGTTAACAGCCGGCATCAGAAATGTGTGCAAATAACATACTAGCCACTACAAGTTTGTCATCCAGGAGTGGAAGGGCCACTCAGACGCATAGCAGTGGTCTTGCTGCTGTCCCTGTTCGAATAGACAGAAAAGAATGAGGAAAACAAATTTTTCCATCTAGTTTGTTTCAGTATTGGTACAAAGACTATTTTCCCGCCCTCAGGAGACAGCAAAAACAGTCAACAACTGAAATGCTTCAGAAATGGAAATGATCTGAATCACAAATATTTCTTTTCACATCAAATTTAAAGCCTAAGTCATAACTGTCAAACAGATAGAACTATTTAAAGATGAATGTACTATACATACTAAAATATTCCCAGAGATAACTATTGTGTCCTTAGTCTGTTTAAAAGTCTAGACTTCCTGGTAAAAAAACTTGTACAGCGCTGAGGTAGCTCCACAACATTCTCTTTTCAGATTAATTAAACTCTTCAGTCTCACCACCGTTACCAATGGATTTCTGTAAGTCCTTGAAAACCAGTAATTTCCCTTTTTTCCTTCTATGAAAAAAATGACAGTGACAAGAGTTATTTGCACTCCCTATTTTCTGAAAAGCCTGAACATCAAGCCTTAAGAACTTTATCATGAGTTTTACTTCAAAGTAAATTTTAAGAGAATGGCAGAAAGAATGGGAGCCTCAAGCAAAAGAATTTAGGCTTCTAATTCTTGGGTTGTCTTCTTACTTACCTAAGACAAGAAGTGGAAAGAGAATAGATTAGAGTTAGCAGCTGTTTAAGATTTGCACGTACTCTTCCACTCTTCCAAGAGGCCAAGGATGCTTTTCTGGCCCTCTCTCCCTCCACAAGCTGCAGCTTCCTTCAAGGCACATTCACCTGCTGTGGCATGGAGCTCCCCACGAGCTCCATTGTGTTCCTCCACGGTTCTCCAGGGACTGCTGGGAGACAACCTGCTTGATGATGATGTCCTCCAGGGACTGTGGGGGATTCTTTGCTGTGTCAACTGGAGCACCTTCTCCTCCTTCTTGTCTCACTTTAGTATCATGCAGCTGCTTCTCATACTTCTTTTCTCCCTCACTTGTCACTGCCTATTCATATGTTTTGTACTTTTGACAATATATTTTCACAAAGACTGATGGGCTCAGTTGCAGAAATGTGTCTTGCTAGAAAATTTGATACTATAGAAAACCATGATTTTACAGCAAAGAATAGTGGAAGTACAAATATACTGCTAAAGAACCGGAAAATTGACAATCATTCATTGTAATACGTCCCCTCATTTTGCCTTCTTTCTCCTTAAGATCTGGAAAGACTACTGGGCAGTGAAAAACACTACAGTGTTGTTTCAAAGAAAAGACTTTTTTAGGATTCTAAGGCGCATGTTCCAATTGCTTGAGAAAATTGAGAAAAGGCACTTTGTCTTTTGTGATAAATATCATTAGCCAGTAGGGACAAAGTCTGACCAACAAGAGCAGATCAAAATCTGATGAGACCAAGCAATATACCTTGAGTGGCCAGGACAGAACCATCGAGTCGTCGAATCTGTTGAATTGGAAGGACCCCATCAGGATCATCATCAGTCCAACTCCTGGCCCTGCCTGGGGCCATCCTTGAGAATCACACCATATGCCTGAGAGCAATGTCCCAAACTCAGACAGGTGTGATGGTGTGACCACTCCCTGGAAAGACTCTTCCAGTGCCCAGCCATTCTCTGGTTAAAAACTTTTTCCGGATACCCGACCTAAACCTCCCCTGACTCAGCTGCATGCCATTTCTTTGAGTCCTGTCTTTGTAGACCTCATTTGAGGACTTTCTAATACCAAGGTGATTCTGCCCCAGAGCAGAGCAGAGCAGAGAAGAGCAGAGCAGAGAAGAGCAGAGCAGAGCAGAGCAAGACAATCCCCTCCCTTGCCCAGCTGGTGATACTGTGCCTGATGCACCCCAGGACAGGCTTGGCCCTCCTGGCTGCCAGGGCACTGCTGATGCACATTCAGCTTGCCATTGGCCAGGAGCCTGGGTCCCTTTCTGCAGTGCTTCTCCCAGCCTCTTGCTCCCTCCCCAGTCTATACACCCACCAGGATTGCCCTGTTGCAGGTGCTGAATCCAGCACTTGCCCTTGTTCCACTCCATCTGGTTGGTGATTGCCTGTGGGAATCCTCAAAAACAGAGGGGTTTGGGAAAGCTGCAAAAGGAAGGCCTCAGAGACAGCAGAACTGTCATTGGAGCTAAGCAGTAGTCATAAGGTTTGTCAGCAGAAAAATTAGATGAGAAGTAGAAAAGTAAGGACAAATGGAACAATGGTCTGTGTATTAATGCTTGTCTAGAATAACTCCCTAAGCTACAGCAAAGTATATCTAGCGCGATGTTAGGTAGTTCTAAGCTTAATAATGGAGCTCTGTGCATTGTATCTTAAGGCTTACAAGCAGGTCTTTTATTCGAAAGAAGCGAGCATTGTTCTAAGCCCAGGTACATGTCTTTATAGTGATTGGACAGAAGTACTGTCAATATGCTTTTGCTTTGTGTGATTGGTCAAAAAACTTTTCAAGTAAGTTGTAACATTAAGTTCTTTGTCTGCTGCTGGGGACGTGAGCTGCTGGCAGCTTCCCATTGTCATCACCATGTCATGAGACTGATGCTGGAAAAAAACCAGCTTGAGACGCCGTCCCCAGCAGTCCCGCCCCTTTTGTGATTTGTGCATAGACTCCCGGCCAGCAAGAATTGCCCATCTCTCCTATTTGGCAAGATCTCTCTGCAAGGTCTCTGTGCCCTCAAGGGAGTTAGTTCACAGCTCCTCCCAATTTAGTGTCTTTGGCAAACTGTCTTAATATTCCTTCAAGTGCTGTGTCCAGGTTGTTCAAAAGATGTTGAAGAGAACTGGCCCAATGATGATACTGTCTTAGCCACTGAAATAAGTGCTTCATACTTCCTCTTGTGCAGAAATCACAACAAATTTCTTTTCTATCCATGCAGATATCTTTTCTTATGCTCATGCTTTTTATCCCAACAGCAGCTGACACGACATTTACAGGCACAGCAACAGCACACTTTTCCTGCTCTTACTAGACTTAACAATTTTGCAACTGGTCAATCAGTGACCTTTGCAACTGAAGTCAGACCTTCAGCATTTCTCATTAAAGGAATGTCTTCAGAAGAAAACTTTGCTGCCTACTCTGTACGACTGAAGAATAGATGATAATGAGTTAGCATCACAATCAGTTAAGTACAGAGCCTATACTTTAGCAGGGAAAAAATTAAAAGAAGAGCTCTTTTATGCAACAACTATCTGAGAAACAAAACAACTAGGATCTTCCACAGGGTTCCCTGCAGTAGAAATGTACTTGTATGAATGCAGAAGATAAAAGATGTGGTTTTGAAAGGCTATGTCCTTGCTAAGCTAAATTGGATCTCATCCTGTAGATGAAAGATCAAGGAGCTCAAAGCGGAGCTAGAGAGACATGTCCAGATAATGAGACAGAGCAAAGCATTTTCCAAGATAATTAAGCATTCTGGTGGACTGGCCAGTTAGGTTAAATCTGCCACACCCATTCACTTTCGGGGACTGAACTGTGGAGTGCTAAACCGTATCTGCTGCTGTGCAAAGTAAAAGAGATCCATCCAAATTGTATGGTTAGTGTGAACACTCTCACTCTCAATTGTAAAACACTTCATAAGCTATTAATCAGTCTTAGGAACAAAATGAAATAAAGCTGTTATGCCATCTGGGAATGGGAAAACATGTTCAAAATATTTTTTCTCTATGTTTTCTTCTTTTTTCTTTTTCTTTTTTTCTTTTTTTTTTTTTTAATCTCACATTATGTGATTGATAATTTCAACCATTCTGGAATGCTTTTAACAGATGAACCCAGCATAGTAGTTTTATTACAGGCTCTTGTCCCTTACATGCTTCAGGACAGATTTGGAATATACTCCACAGTCAATTAGTGGTTTTTTATCTCTTTTCCCAGAGACAACTTTTAAAGGACTACTTAACCCCTAAAAATCATAATTTCTCTGGTTTCTCCAAGCTTTTTGAGAAAGCTGTTTTGGTTTTGTTTTGGTTTGTTGTTTGTTTTGTTTTATTGCATCATTCCTAATGTCTTCAGACCTACTACAAGAAGAAGTTAAAAATAGATCTTATTTGAAGAGACTGTTAAAGCTAATGAACTGCCAGTCTTGGTATTTGTATCTTTCTAAATCCTTTAAATTCCAAGGTTGCCTTCCTGAATCCTCAGTTACTTAGAAAACATTGTGTTTATAAAACAGACCCAGTTCAATTGCTTCTGCAAACTCACCTTCATTTTATAGGATTGTACTTCAAGAAATCTTGCTTCATTCAAACATTGAAAGTACAGATTTGACATCATCTGTGACCCTTCGATCTGTCTGAACTGTATTTCATTGTGTGAGTTTCTCAGTTGCTTCAAATAAGGACAGAATCTTTTCAATTTGCATAGCATGTTATCTGAAGATCTCCTGTCTGCTTTCTTCACTTGCTTTAATGGGAAGACAAGGGAAATACATTTTGAATGTTCTCTTTTAGAGTCTACTTTTACCTACCAGTGTGCTTATATGGACTAGAACCAATGTCAGCTTGAAAGAAGGTATTGTCACGATCCGCTGATACCAAGGGGTTGGTTAACTGGTTGGTTGGTTAACTGATCTAGGAGTGCAACAGACAACCTGGAAAGGGGATTGCAGTATCAATCCAAACAAATGCACCTTTATAGAATGACCACAGCAAATGCCTGAAAGGAATCAGGGAGAGGAAAAGAATAAAAAAGAGGGGGAGAAAGAGAGAGGAGTATAGCTACCAAACATGGAGAGACTAAGTCCTCTTAGTCCAGCCGATAGAGTTTGCCTAGTCACGTTGGGAAGATCTCAAAGTCCTGGTTAACTCAAGGTTCTATTATAGTCCATTGCTGAGGGGGGAAACAGAATCTTGAAATGGCTGAGGGGGAACAGATACAATCAAGAAGAAGAAGAAGTCTATTGAAATTGCTGAGGGGGAAAAAGGTATTGAAGACGGGTACAGACAGTCCATGTTCTCAGCAGGATAAGTCAGTATCAGCAGTGAGTGGGACCCACTGTTTCAGGACTGCTTTCTGGGGGAAACCAGTCTAGGTCCGGTGAACACATCTGTAGGCAACACTCAGCAGGCATCCTGCTTCAGTCAGGCCAGCACCCCTGCATCAGAATTACAGGTGTCTCAGTCTCAGTCCTTGGTAGGGGGGCTTCAACCTCGCTGCCTCACGCTGGTAGTGGAGCAGATGGATTTTCCATGGGGGGGCTACCAAGTTGCCCCAGCAAGTTCATCTGGCCAAGAGGTGGGAAAATTCCTGGTCTATTGTCGTGAAGCAGGTGCAAGCATATAGGCCGGGTCGCCCTTTGGCAGGCCCTGCTAGAAGCAGTCACTGAAGACACAGCTGTGAACAATCACTTGGCAGGCCAGAATTCTGCTCAGGGGCCTCAGGATTTTTGGTGTTCATCCATTACTGGCAGGCCAGAGGTCCCATCGGGGTCCTCAGGGTCCTGGTATCGGTCCTGTGGACGGTCGTGAGGCAAATGAGGGGAACCTCAGACCGTCTTTCACAGCACCTGGTGACTCACGACAGGCTTCAAAGGGTCTTCATCAGCAGTGTTCTGTACTATTGTTGTGTACTTGTCGCACATTGGTAGCATATCCCGGAAAGCAGAGACAATACGTCAGACAGAGAGAGAGAAGGGAAGGACAAGAAAAGATAGAAAAAGGCGGGGGTAAGGAAACAAGAAACAAATATAATAACAGTAATTTAAACCATATTATTTTGAAACATTTTTTTCAAATATCTGAAACTAATCACAAATAATCAAAGGCAATAAAGCAATAAACAAATCAACAACAGTTAATTTAAAATATTTTTTTTCAAAACAATTCACCAAAAATCAAAAGTAATTTTCTTATAATCATCAAAGAAAATTGAAGACGATTTCAAAACACATCCTCTCATTTATAGTCGCCTTGTGTCAATAGTCTTGGAGATGTCCACAGTGAAAAGGACATCAGCCAAATTGTGTGCATTAATTACAGACATCAATTTTGTTAACTCTTTCATCATTCTCCAATTCATAATGAGTAAGATTGCTGATTAAAAAACCCCAATCAAAACGAAACGCAAAAGGGCAATGATGGGATGACACATACTGTTCAGGACTCTTGTGGCGATAGGTGACCACCCAAAAAGAGTATCCTACCACCTGTGTTCAGCATCCTTTCTTACTCTCTCTATGACATGGTGTATTTCTTTCACATTGTGATGAACAGTTACCAGTGCTTTCTGTCTATTCTTCTTGATCTTCTCCAATATTTCCATGAAGTCCTGATGAAGCAAAGATTGCTTTACCAAAGTAATGTTCATCCCAATGGGAGTAGGTAAATGTCCTGGTTTAGGGCAAATTTGGGAGAAAACCTCCAAAAGGTGGACCCTCCAGAAAACAAACCCACACAGCCCCTCCCCCCAGCCGGGTCGGGAAGGATTCCTTGGAAACAAGTGGAAAGAACCTGTTTCTGTAACAGGCAAAGCACCCCCCAGCACACAAAAGGAACAATACCAGATGGCACCACTCTTTCACCGCTCTGAAAAAGTAGACAGCTTCAGAAAGTCTCTCTTGGGAGTGCTCGCTCTGTTATCAGTCTGTCCTGTGCTGGGGTAGCTGCTGCACCTTGGCCACAAGGTGCAAACTCTCGGTGTTTCCCAGGTCCCAGTCCGGAGCAGGTCCGAGTAGGTCCAAAAAAGGGAAAGGAGAAACAGTCCAGGGAAAATTTGGACTGCTTAGCTAAACTAACTAATGAGCAGGAGCAAAAAAGCAAGAGCAAAGCAGGAGCAAAGCCGAAGCAAGAGCAAAGCGAAAAGCAAAGCAAAAAGCAAAAGCAGCACCCATGTACTGCCCTGTCTCTGTGTCGCGCCAGCTGTGGGGGAGCGGCTGATAGCAAAACTGAAACAAAACATTCGCTCTTCACAGCCAGTCTTGAAGGCACAGAACATGATATCCAGCATAAACAGAACACACGGATGGGGATACAAGCATCATAACGTCACCCTAGGACAGTAATAGTTTGTGAATCAGTCTTTAATTGGATTGTAAAAGGTAATGGGAGGTAACTGGAGCTTCTGAAGAAAAATCACATCCCTCAATTTTGTAAAGTTACAAGCGCAAAAATTTGAATGATTTTTACTATCCACTACTGCATTTTCTACAAATACCATATCACAAGCAGTTCTAAAGCACCCACACCCATTGCCTATATATTTAAGGACTGTTTCGAAAGTCTCGTTAGGATGAATTTCAAAATGACAGATATTTTGTTCTGTGTCCAAACAAACATCCTGAGCTGGAATTGCATTACTTTCACAGATGAAGCCTTGTTCTCGGACAATAGAAGATTCCAAATTAACATAGCTCCATCATGATTTAGCCCTAATGCAATAATAGGAAATCTCAAATGCACTGAGGCATTGCGTACGGTTAACACAAGAGCTGTGGCTGTGTTTGTAATGGGGTGATAAGTAAAATTCACCAAGTTCCACCAGGACTGGAATTCTCTTTCAAAATCAGTGGCACTGTCCCAAATTCTTTTCTGAATTTCAGTAGGAAAATTGCCTTCACCTTCTCTTATCATTGAGGCAGCAACTGACTGCATCGACAATTGTGCCTGGATAGAGCTAAGAGCCAAAGAAAGGTTGTTTTGTGTAGCACCGAGTGCATCAGTATACCAATTTGTGATCACTTACATTTACCTTTTCCCAAGCTGGTAATATGTTTGATAGCAAGCACTGCTGTGTTCCCAAAGCCAATAAGGATGATTGCAGTGGTTGTTTTAATTTGGTCAAATCTCTAACCATTTTGTGGCAGCCAATTTATCCATTAGTGTACTTCAGAATCAATACTATTTAGAATTCCAAAACCTGTTCCCAAAACACCGGTTATATCTCTTAGTGTCCGTTTTTAAAGAAAAAATGGACTTTCTGTTTTTGCAGCCAGGTGGTCCAACCCTCAAAGGAAGTCCGCAAAAAAGGCAAACAGGCCGGCTGAATTTCTGAGACATTGTTTTGCATCATCAGCAATTTGACTTGTTTAAGAGACCGTGCCAGATTGAACAATATGTGTTGTTGACCAATTTTCCTGATTATATATGGTCCAATTTCAAAACTTCTCAGGCTAAGCATAAGCGGTGGTTGGGCTGGAGTGGTGGTAGTAGAAGGTTGGTTCATACCATTTATTATCAACTTAAAAGAAAAGCCTTCACTAGTTTTGGACCAAAGACAAACTACTTCTGCAGTTTGTGTTAATGTAAAATTGTGCCAACAGTCTTGTACGCTTGGGGGCGTACAAACCTGTTCACGCTTATTTGTCTGATCTGTCAAAACACTGATTGAGATTGCTTTGCTATAAGCAGTTCCACAAATCCTTTGGCTAATTTCTTCTCCCACTACCCCTTGAAGCTGCCAGGCTTTTTGTTTTTCCCATTCCTGCCAAGTGAACAAAAGCTTGGGACCAAGGCCACATTGACTAAGGGGACTCTCAGTCCCTTCTGCCCACTAGGATGTAACTACTGTACTCAATGTCAGCTTTGTGCTCTCAGTCCCTTCTACCCATTGGGGTGTAACTATGGTGCTCAGTGTGGGCTTCATGCTCTCAGTCCCGTCTATTCCACTGGGATGTAACTAAGGTACTCAGCATGGGTTTTGTTATAGCGTCTATCTTAAATTTATGAGCTAAGCCTTTTCAACCTAACAGGTTGGTCAAGTTATTTTGCCAGCGGCATGTCACTTAAGTCGGTTTAGTTAACGTAAAATTATGCCAGCAATCAATTGGTTCATTTTTACAATCCTTTGTACTTGCAACATTGTTCGTTTTGCGACCTAGAGTGTAATGACCAACATACTCCTGGCAGCAACACAGAGTAAGGGGAATTTGTTTGGCACACTCCCACTTGTTTGTAGGACACAGTCTCGCTGAAGGGATATCCCAATCATTTTTCCCATCTGGTTCCATAAAATTTCCGGCAACTGTGATGGAGGTGGATTTTTCATAGAGAGATCCTTCCATTTTTCTGCATGCTTCCACAACCGACTCACCAATTGTTCCAGTTAGGGCTCTAGTCCAGTCCTTCTGATCCCATCCCCACTCACTTGGACCATATACCTGGGGGTCATGCAGCACTATAGGCTCTAGGTTCGGGTGGCCACCCTTGGGATACGCTCCTAGAACATTAGTGGGATGGAGGGTAGCTTCAGACCACAACCACTCAGCAGGATCCTGTCCATGGAATTGTGGTAGGATGCAGAAAAGCATCACCAGTGTTATCATGGTTCAGATGATTTTCATGTCCCTCAGGGTTCTTCTGTAAAAGTAAAAACAACAGAAATCCTTCCACTGAGGGCAGAAAAGAGTTAAAATGATAGGATTATCCAGCATGTATTTATCCAATGCTCTTTCCCTAGAGCATCAGAGGCTACCCATGCATATTTCTTCAGAGGGGTTTTCAGCACTAGTGCTACTTCCCCTACAGGAGGGAGGTCCACCACAACAGGTTGTCCAGGGTAATGTGCTGGACTTTTTGAATCGTCAGGTCGCCGAAGTAAGGGAACGATGCTTGGAGCTGTTGGGCAAAAGGCAGTGATTTTGGGACATCCATTCACCCCCCATCTACTGTTCACTCTTTTAACAGCTTCCCATAACCGAACGTCCCAATTTCCCTCCCGGGGCTTCAGAAGTCCTTTCAAAAAACCCTTGGTCCTTTCTAAGATCCCCTTAGCTTGAGGGTAGTGGAAAGGGGTGTGGAAAGACCGCTTAATTCCTTCACCTTTTGCCCAATGCTGTACACCCCTAGCAGTGAAGTGGGACCTGTTATCAGATTGAATTTCTTGTGGCTTTGGGAAAGTCCCAAACCACCCCTGCAAAGCTTTAACTGCATTATCACCTGTAGCTCTTTTCAAAGCATCAGCTTGAACCAACCCAGATACAATTTCTACTCCTACTAGCACAAAGTGTTTACCTCCTGACTTCTTAAAGGGGCCAATATAGTCTACCTGCCACGCGTCCCATAAGCCTTTACCCTTTCTTAAATGCAGAGGGTCATCTTCTAAAGGATGTCTCTCCACTCACCTGTGACATTGCTCGCAGGCTGATACGCATGTTTTACACATTTCCCTGGTAACCAGC